>NC_079456.1:3687100-3839600 GCF_903798145.1 Danio aesculapii | reverse complement strand
ACATGCCTTTAATAATAAAACAAACAAAACAATTATTGGGTTCAGCGCTCCTATTGGTTCTTGGAATTTGTAAACTTAAAAATTTACATTTGATTTTACACATTAATTATTCATTCATTTTCCTAAAAATTAATCACGCACAGAAATCTCGTACATTGAGTCCGATGCGTATTAATCAGTTGCGAAAAACGCATGTCTTCAAGCAGTTATATTTTTTTCTTTTTCTTCCACCGTTATAATGTCAGACTGTACGACAATCAAGACATGCCAAAAAAACAATGCTAATTGCATCATCAGGTTCAGCACTCCCATTGGTTCGTGGTCTTTGTGTACTGCAAAATTTTTTTATATCCATTGTTTTGCATTCATTATCCTAAGAATTTATCACGCATTCATTATTCATTCGTTATCCAAAATTCTTGTATCCATTTCTACGAATTTATTATCCTAAAAATTCATCACACTCAAAAACCTCGTACATTGAGTCCGATGTGTATTAATTAATCTGTTTCTAAAAAAATTGTTAAACCATATACAATAGACTTAAAGCAGTTATATTTTTGTTCTCTCTCTTCAGTTGTCATAATATCAGACGGTACGACAATTCAAATACTCAAAAACAAATTTGCATGCGTGAAGTTTGACGTCATTTATCGGTCTTACATTTACCAAACCATATTATAAAATGATAGCACAAAAGTAAACGAACAATGTGTATTGTTAATTTTGCTTTTAACATGCCTTAATAATAAAGCGCCGGAAAAAAAATGGTTGCGACATTTCTGCGCAGTGGGTTGGATTGCCGTTAGGGGTGTCAAAATTAATTGTTTCTTTGGTGCACCGCGAGGCAGATGCGAACAATTTGGTATCGGTTCAGTAATAATCATAACCCGTTATTGTATACTGATGATTTATCTCATATGCACTGTGTTGCTGTAGCTTACTATGGCGAGGGAGGCGAGTATTTACAACGCTACAACTACCTAAAAACGCAGAAACTGTGCACAATTTCACTGCGTGTGTGTTTGCTGGACAGTCTTTCACTGACACTGAACAGCAGAAGCCCCTATTTCACTGCGATTGAAAGAATAAAAGTCAACTCCATTTCTCTCTCTCACTGTGGTCCATTTGACTAGCTGCGTGACTTTTCCTCTTCTCTCGGCTGTTACACTTCTGGATACAGACACGAGCGTGCGAGTTTTCTCCACCGTGTCTATCATGGATCAACTGTGATCGCCGCTGCAGTGTTGCCAGATGTAGCTGACTGATTCCAGCCCAAAAACTATCCAAAACCCACCGAAATGCCTATTCAAAACCGCCCAATCTGGCAACACTGCGCCGCTGCAGTTTATCAGTGTCACTCATCGGTGAACAGCGCCTGTGAAGTCAAATATCAAATTGTGTATGGAAAGCATCGTCAATGCACCGAGATGCACCAAGATATCGAATTGAACCGAATCGATGATAATCGTAACCAAACCGAACCGGGACACCAGTGTTGGTTCACACCTCTAATTGCCGGGCTAATTGTATCATCAGATTCAGCGCTCCTATTGGTTCGTGGTCTTTGTGCACTGCGAAATTATCCTAAGAATTTGTCATGCATTCATTATTCATTCATTAACCTATAACCTTATGCACAAAAACCTTGTACTTTGATTCCGATGCGTAATAATCAATCAGTCAAAAAAATGCTAAACAATATAAAATGGAGTCTTAGAGCCGTTATATTTTTGTTCTCTCTCTTCAGTTGTCAATATCAGACTCTACGACAATCAAGACACGGCAATAAACATGCGCACGCATGCAGTTTGACGTAATTTATGTCTTACGTTCTCTAAACCACCGTCTGAAAATAAAACCCAAATTGCGTGTATTGTTAATTTAGCTTATAACATGCCTTTACGATAAAACAATGAAAAAATAGTTGCACCATTTCTACGCAGTGGGTTGAATTGTCATGCTAATTGCATCATCAGCTTTAGCACTCCTAGTGGTTCATGGTCTTTGTGCATTGAAAAGTCCGCATGAACCGGAAGCTGCGACCTTTCTTTTTTTTTTGGTATTGTGATGCAATTCCTAGAAAAACAAATATTAAATAAGAAAACAGTGGGCGTGGCTTGTTTTTTTTTCTACTGCGGGATGATTGGTGTAGTGAAGTAGGCATTTCATTCAGAAAGATGTGGGATGGGGTTTGGGGAGAGTCAATACAACCTAACAGACTCCTCCTCCTCAACATTTCTGTTTGTTGTTATAGCAAAACTAACAGCTGGAGGGGCGTGGTTAAGTGTGTTAGCCCCGCCCAATACCTCAGACAGACCTAATCTGAGAATTTAGCTGAAAACAAACAGGAAGGGCAAACATCTCTCTTTTTTTCCCTTAATGACATGCACAGATGAATTCTTCACCATAAAACTAGCAATGCGAGCTAACAAAATCAGTATGGTTAGTTTTGAATTCATTTCTACTTTAATCGGAGGAAAACACTGTTGTAAATATCTCTAATCAACAATCAAACACCACAGATTTTAGCCTATGATTAAAGTAGATTATTATTGACCAAATGCTGGCTGAAATTGCACAGTGAGAGCCGGGCTAAACCTCAAAACTGTATTCCAGATTCCTAAACGGCTCTACAAGGCCCTATCTCTGCTGAAGAAGGAGTACGAGCTGAGCAAACTACAGCAGCGCCTCGGGAGGGAGGTGAGCTGACTAATAAGTGGACTTCTTCATCTCGAAAAAACCTATTGGTCATTCAGTGGGCTTTGATTGTACGTTTTCTGTTCATTCGCGCAGGTGGAGGAGAAGATCAAGCAGACGCACAGAAAGTACCTCCTCCAGGAGCAGCTGAAGATCATCAAGAAGGAGCTGGGCTTGGAGAAAGAGGACAAAGACGCCATCGAGGAGAAGTTCAGGGAGCGGCTGAAGGACCGCACCGTTCCTCAGCACATCATGGACGTCATTAACGAAGAGCTCAACAAACTGGGCCTGCTGGACAACCACTCCTCAGAGTTCAAGTGAGGAGTGTTAGAAATAAATTATATATTAATCTTGTTTATTATAAAACATAGCTGAAAACAGCTAAAAGGAACACTACGGTTGTTTCGGAAGAAAAATAGGCTCATTTTACAACTCCCCTAGAGTTAAATAGTGGAGTTTTACTATCTTTGAGTCCACTGAATCCAATTAAATATTGAAGAATGTCAATTATATGTGGTCATTTGGCAGCTCTAGATATTTGCTAAGTTGACAAAACCCAAGTAAACCAGTTTAAGATGGGCTCTTTCTGGTTATGAACCAGTTTCAAGCTATTTTAGATGGTTGGACTACTAACTAGAGCTGGTTTTGGTACTTTAAGCAGTATTAGAAATATGTCAAATATTAATCTTGGTCATATGAAACAGCAAAAAAACTGCTTAAAGGAACATTTTGGCGGGAAAATACGCTAATTTTACAACTCCCCTAGAGTTAAATAGTTGAGTTATACCATTTTTAAATCCACTCAGCTGATTTCCAGGTCTGGCGGAAGCACTTTTAGCTTAGCTTAGCTTAGCATAGATCATTGAAACGGATTAGACCATTAGCATCTTCCTGAAAAATGTAGCTTTAAAAAATAGCTCAAAAAAATACTTTTGAGAATTTTCCTATTTAAAGCTTGGCTCTTCTAAAGTTGAACAAGACTGACAGAAACTGAAAGGGTGTCATTTTCTAGGTCAATATGGCTAGGAACTATACTCTTGCTCTGGTGTGGTCATATGATGGTCCATATTGTCCTATAAAAGTAACTACACAAACAGTAAAATTAGATTAGATTAGATTAGATTAGGTTTTGCTCCTCTAACAAGACAAAATTGAACCAGTAATCTTTGTCACAAGACTGAACAGACGCTACAAAGCCCATTTTATGCCTTAGCTCAATTCTGTGTAGTTACTGTGCTTTGCCTTTGGGTGGCAACATACAGATCTAAATGGCTGGTCAGTTTGACTGGAGCAGGAAGACCAAGCAGACCAGCACAAAAGTTGACAACCCATCTAAAACCATTTTAAGATGGGCATATATAGACTCTACCTATTTGTTAGCTGTTCTAGATGATTGGATTACAAGCTGGACCTGAATTGTCTTGGTTGATTTCTTTAAACTAGCAACAGCGTTGACAAAACACAGCTAAAACCAGTTTAAGATGGTCATTTGTGAATTATATGTGGTCATTAGCAGCTCTAGACATTTGCTAAGTTGACAAAACCCAACTAAACCAGTTTAAGGTGGTCTCACATGGACTCTTTCTGGTTATGAACTGTTTCAAGCTACTATAGATGGTTGGACTGCTAACTGTAGCTGGTTTTCCCCTGGTAGACAACCTTAGACCAACATTAGAAGTCAATGAAACCCAGCTATACCAGCTTAAGTTGGTCTCATATAGACTCTATCTGATTATTAGATGTTCTGTATGGTTGGTCTTCAAGCTGGACTATGTTTTGTCATGGTAGACCTGCAATAAAATTGACAGAACTAAGCTAAAACCAGTTTAAGATGGTTTCATATGGATTGTTCTTGACCATCAGCTGCCCCCAAAACCCGGTTTTGTTCCAGTAGACCAATATGATTGATAAAGTGCAGCTAAATACAGGTAAAGATGGTAATACATGGATTATACCTGGTCTTAAGCAGCTCTAGATAATTACTCAGTTGGTCTATACGTCGATGGACCTGGTTTTGTTCTGGAAAGCTGCCTTAGATCAGCAACAAATTTGGCAAAACCCAGTAGAAACCATTTTAAGATGGTTGTACATTGATTCAACGTGGTCATTAGCTGCCTCAAGCTACTCTGGAGGGTTGGTGAATTGGACTACAAACTGGTTGACCTGGTTTTCTTCAGGTAGGCATCTTTAGACCAGCAATTCTCCGTTGACAAACAAAACAAAAACATCTAAAGATGGCCTTAAATTGACTTTAAATGGTCATTAGTTGCCCTAAGCTGATCTAGATGGTCGATCAACTGGGTCACAGGTTTTGTTGCTGGCAGACCACATTGGATCAGCAACAGAGTTAGCAAAACCAGTTTAAGATGGTTATACATTAATTCTACGTAGTTATTTGCTTATTTAGATGGTCGAACTAGACGCTGAGTTGTACTACAAGTTGGTGCCCCAAGTATTGTCCATGTATGCCACTTTAAACCATCAACAAAGTTGGCAAAACACTGTTAAAACCAGTGTAAAATGGTTATACATCAACTCCAGATATTTGGACTACAAACAGGGCCTAGATTTGTCCTGGTAGACCAACTTTGGAATAGAAACAGTTGACAAACCTATCAATTAAATTAAAGATGGACGTACATGGATCTGGTCATTATCTGCGCCAGACTAATCTAGATGGTTGATCACTTGGACCACTGGGTTTGTTCTGGTATACCACTTTAAACATAGCTAAAACCAGTTTCTGATGGCCATATATGGATTTACCCAGTCGTTAGCAGCTTTAGATAGTTGGAAAACAAGCTGTTTTAACCATGTTTTGTTCTGGTAGACTATCAAAACACAGATAAAACCAGCTTAAAATGTATATATATGGACTCTACCTAGTTATTTAGCTGTTTCATGCAGTTCTAGAAGTTTTGACTACAAGCGTAACCTCTTTTTGACCTGGTAGACCAATTCTAAACACAAAGCAGCTTGATCTTCTTAATATGGTATTTCACTCCTGTAATCTTTAATCCTCCCCCTCTCAAAATCCCCAGTGTTACCCGTAACTATTTAGACTGGCTGACCTCCATGCCATGGGGCACTAACAGTGAGGAGAACCTGGAGCTGCGGCGAGCCAAAGAGGTGCTGGAGGAGGACCACTATGGAATGGACGACGTCAAGAAACGCATTCTGGTAAGAAAAAGTACCTTCATTCACCAAATATGGGAACGATTTGCTTCCTAAATCCCATTAACCCTAGCCTTTGTTCATTCTCACAGGAGTTTATAGCGGTAAGCCAGCTAAGAGGCAGCACACAGGGAAAGATCTTGTGCTTTTATGGACCTCCTGGAGTTGGCAAGACCAGTATCGCCCGTTCAATCGCCAGAGCACTTAACCGCGAATACTTCCGCTTTAGCGTAGGAGGAATGACGGATGTGGCGGAAATTAAAGGTCACAGGTTGGTTATGGAGCCAAGACCCATTAGTATACTGTATAGGAGTGTGTATAATGGTGTTTGTTTATTGCAGGAGAACATATGTTGGTGCAATGCCAGGAAAGATCATTCAGTGTCTAAAGAAAACGAAGACTGAAAACCCATTGGTCCTAATTGATGAGGTACGACCTATACATTTTTAAAAAAGGCATTTTTAGCTTTTATTATAATTGGACAGTATAGATATTGACAGGAAGTGAAGTCAGAGTTAGAGAAGGGACGGTATCGGGAAATGTCTATGAGCCAGGACTCGGGATGCCCATAGCAAATTTACGCTACATGCCGGTCGGCACACTAACCACTTGGCTTGCAGTGCCGACATGACCTACAAACTTCATCCTAGTCCCAAAACATGTTATATCTGTATAGGTTTTTACATTTTTGCGATCGCTGAATTATTTCAAAATCAAGCAAACTTGCATTTTAAAGTAAAAATGGTTCAGGAGTTGCATTTACCGACAAATATTAGTCCGAAATAACTTGTTGCAGGCCAACACACTGCACATGGTACACTTCATAACATGCTTGAGTAATGCTTTATTCCAGACAACTCACGATTATGATGTTTCCTACTTCCTACATGGATATTACATCTAGAATGCTGCCATTAGAACAATGCATTGAGGTGGGAGGTGGGACATTTTCACTGCTTATATTCCCATTTCGTACTGTGTCTGGAACATAGCATAATTTACGCAGGGTTGTTAGATACAATTTATTTATTTGTAAGCAATTGAATTTAAAACTCCGTGATTTGTGTATATTTGGGGGTCAATAATTTGATACACTAATTTTGGATCCCTGTTTATTTTCCTTTACTAACTACATGTCAAAATGTACTTTAGTATTTCAAAATGTTTGATATGTTGACTTTTTTTATTTTATTTTATTTTATTTTTTTGAAAATCTTATAAATAAAGTTGAGGGGAGGGGGTGTAAAACTATAATTTTTATTGATGCACATGCATTTTTTCCTTAATCTAAAGTTAACATGTTTCATTGTTATTTGGTTGCATTTGAAATTAAATTATTAAGTTTGTTTTATCAGTTTCAGACGGTGCAAATTTCAGAGGGGTTTGGGGGGGGTTATTTAACGCTTGATCCCCCCCCCCCCCCCCCCCCCCCCCCCCCGAAGGAAATCAAAACCAGATGTATGGGGGAGTCTTCCCTTTAAATAGTTTGCTCTGATCTGTTTCTTAAATAATATTAAAAATAAAATGTTAATTAATTTTGACCACCCTATAAGGGTTCATACCATTTTCGATGCATAATCGCGCCAATCTGTCTATTGGAGAAGTCATTCAACAGTCTGAAACTGCAGATCAAGAAGAGACTTTGTTAATGTCCACAAGGCACTTTTCCTGTAAAATAGGTGTTTGTACCTACATATATCTAAGTATTTGAGTAAAATAAAATTAGATGCATAGTTTGACCTACAGTAACCTCTAAAATAGCTAAAACTTCTAAAATCTGAGGTGACTGTGGGTCAGAATACACTAAATATCCCTCAAAACACTGAAAACTGAAATAGTTTTGTGGATGGGGACAGTTTGGTGGATGGGGATGATTGGGAGGCCATGATAGTTAAGGGCAGAGGAGGAATTTGGCAAGGACACCGGGTTTACAACCCCTACTCTTTATGAGAAGTGCAATGGGATTTTAATGACCAGAGAGTCAGGACCTCAGTTTAACGTCTCATCTGAAAGATGGCACTCACTGACAATATAGTGTCCCCTTCACTTTACTGGGGCATTAGGACCCACACAGGGGCTTGAGCACCCCCTGCTGGCCTCACTAACACCACTTTCATGATTATTGAGGTCTAAAAATAAATAATAATAATAAAATAGACTGTTGTCTCTGGTATTTTTTTTAATGTACATTCATTTTTTAAAATGCAGCAAGTATTGCCCCAAGTTTTTAGAAAAACTGCTGCAAAATCAGTCAGTTTAGGCCAGAAAAATCAGAAAAGACCAAATCCTGAGGGGACTGATAGATATGTCAAAATGACTAGACTGTATTCATCTCCTTGTTGCACAGGTTGACAAAATAGGTCGAGGATACCAGGGTGACCCTTCTTCGGCACTACTTGAGCTCTTAGATCCCGAACAGAACGCTAACTTTCTTGACCACTACTTGGATGTTCCGGTTGACCTGTCTAAGGTATAAACTAGCCAAAATCAATTGGGAGGAGATGCTGGTTTCATTGTACCTACATTGAATGTTCTTTGGGTTTCAGGTGCTTTTTATCTGTACTGCCAACATTACTGACACCATCCCTGAACCCTTAAGAGACCGAATGGAAATGATAAACGTATCGGGCTACGTTGCTCAGGAGAAACTAGCCATTGCGGAGGTATGGCTTTTCCTTTATTTGTCACCTCACATCTTTGGTTCTGATGTCAAAGGTAAACCTTAAGATCTAGGTAAAGTGATAATATAATACAAGTTCTGAGTTTATCACACAGCAGAAAAATGTGTAATTAACCACTCAACCAAATTTGAATGATAAATAATTGTCAAGTAATTACAATAAGTTCTCAAATGTAGACAAATCGGTAGGACTCGCTCACGCCAACTTATTCAGGTTGTCAAATATTGTTACACCCTGAGTGGAGACTACTGATGCTAGCTTTAGCTTAACTTTAGCTTATACGGTCATACATGTTTGAGATTGCAAATAGCCAACTTGTTCTTCAAGGTTTGCATGGCTCATGGTTGCTTAAAAGACGCCACAAAAGTGCAAGCCTTGGGTCATTTCGAAAAAAAGAAAAATCTGTACAACTCAAGTATGTATGCTTTTTAGATGTGAATTGTGGACGATCTATGTTTTTAAACGTACCAAAACATTGACCGTATTAACGAAGAGTAACTCAAGATTAAGCCCTAAGTGTTAGGGGCAAAACATCATGGATGCAGAATTTTGAAAAATTTTTAATGCATAAACCAGAAGCTGTAATCATTTTTTTTTTGTATTGTGATGCAGTTACTAGAAAAACAGAATATTATATGAGAAAACAGTGGGCGTGGCTTGTTTTTTTTCTACTGCAAGATGATTGGATGTTGTACAGTAGGCGTTTCATTCAGAAAGATTGGGAAAAGGGTTTGGGGATACAACCTAACAGACTCCTCCTCCTCACCATTTCTGTTTGTTGTCATATCGATGATAGTTGGAGGGGCGTGGTTAAGTATGTTAGCCCCGCCCAATACCTCAGACAGACCTAATCTGAGAATTAAACTGAAAACAAACAAGATCATTTTCAGATTTCAGAGGGCAATTTTTTTCTTAATGAAATGTATAGATGAATCGTTCACCACAAAACTAGCAATGTGAGCTAACAAAATCAATACAGCTAGTTTTGATTTAATGTATACTTTAACTACACTTCATAATGTTGACTTGCATAGTTCGGGACTTGTAGAGCTGCGCATCGATGGATTACTCTTCAGTGTTTGGACTCCGCAGTGAATATTAAAACACACTGAACTAATCTAAACTGAACTGAACTTAAACTCTGAAAACTGTACTACTCTGCTTCAAGTCACTATGATCTTCTATGTGAAGCTGCTTTGAGACAATCTACATTGTTAAAGCGTTATACAAATAAAGATGAATTGAATTGAATAATGTGCTTCAGCAATAGACTTCTAACATTTATAATGTGTGTAAAACCAGTTCACAGCATTCTCATCCCAAAAATCCATTTCATGAGATGCACCATTAGTCTTTTCTCTGTCTTTGTGGCCAACACAGAAATACCTGGTGCCCCAGTTGCGAACTCTTTGCGGGTTGGATGAACAAAAGGTGAAAATCAGCCCTGAGGCTCTAAACCTGCTCATCAGACAGTACTGCAGAGAGAGTGGCGTCAGAAACCTTCAGAAGCAAGTCGAAAAGGTGCCCATTGCTATTTTATCACTCTCACCCATCTCTAATAGTGTTCTGCAAGTGTGTTTAGAGGAATAGTTCACCCAGAAATGATTTAACATTCTGCACCTTTTTTATGTTCTGTACCTTTAGGTTTTCCGGAAAGTAGCGTTCAGAATTGTCAGTGGTGAGGAAACGGCAGTCGATGTCACATCGAACAACCTTCAGGATTACGTTGGAAAGCCTATCTTTACTGTAGACCGAATGTACGACGTCACACCGCCAGGAGTCGTCATGGGCCTGGCATGGACGGCAATGGGTAAGGGGTCAAATTAAGAACATTTAAGCTATAAATGACTGGATAGTTTCCAAGTTTTCCAACAGTTATATCGCTCCCTAGTGGCAGACCACCAGTATAAGACATAAACCCTGCGCTCTTTATGTAAACAAATGGGATGTGTCACACTGAAGACAGTGAAGAATTACACTCAAAGATGATTTCCATCATATTGGGTCATTTTAACTCTTGGTTTGGTCTCTGTAAGTTTGGCTTGGAATTTGATAGTGTATGATACTTTGACTCTAAATCCCAAAAATGTCAGGTTCAGTTTCTACTTGCAGTGTTTTTAATTAAATATGTTGAGATTAGCTGATTATGAAAATCTGAAACTTTAGGAAAGTTTGTTTGTGCTGGTTGGAGCTAAACTTTGCAGGATGTTGGGTAAGATTTAACATCCCTGACTATATTCTGAACAGTCCTAAGGAAGGATTTGGACAACCTTCACAACAGAGTTGGTGCTAACAGAGTTGACGCTAACAAATTAACTTAGTTGACGGTATCAATGTAACAGAGTTGACGGTTACAGAGTTGACGATAACAGAGTTGGTGTGAACAGAGTTGACAGTATTAAAGTAACAAAGTTGACGGTACCAAAGTAACTTAGTTGACAGTGACTTGGTTGACAGTAACTTAGTTGACAGTACCAAAGTAAAAAAGTTGACTACCAATGTAACTTTAGAGTTGATGGTGACAAAGTAACAGAGTTGGCGGTGACAGAGTTGGCGGTACCAAAGTAACTTGGTTGATGGTACCAAAGTAACTTAACTCACACTATGCTATCCGAACCGTGCCCAGGCCCGTTTCCCGGATCGTTTGAGAAGTGTGAGTGCGCTAAATCGGGCTTAGGCACGGTTCACTTGGGCTTTGGAGGGGCATGCTTGTGTGTGTGCGTGTGCGTGCGTGCGCAAAACGCGCCTAAGCCCGAAACTGAAAGCGAGACGTGACGTTTAAAGGACTGTTTTATATGGATTTATTAATCATTCTTACTGTTCTATGAGCGCAAACTGTCGTATGTTATTAAACACGGAAACCTCTCACTGCATGAAAGCTGCGCACCTTCAGCAAACCTCCTAACGTAATTCCTGCAGCACGAGGACTTAATGATTCTTTATGAGCGTCAAAAGCGGCTGATCTGTGCGGCGAAATATTTGACTGTGTCACTGCATATCAAACAACTTAAACGATATAACTAAAGAAATCCCCACTGTGATGAGCGAGAGCACTTCTGACCAGTGCACCATTGATAACGTAAGCGTGGCCAGGCCCGAATGTAATGTGAGTGCGGGCTGTCGGGGGAGACAGGGGGGTGGGACAAGTGTGCGTTGGCCTGGTTCAAGGCAACTGTACATAATGTTAGTACGCCCTTAGTCGACGGTCCAAAGTAACAAAGTTGACTGTACCAATGTAGCTTAGTTGACTGTACCAAAGTAACTTGGTTGACTGTACCAAAGTAACTAAGTTGATGATACCAAAGTAACTTAGTTGACGGTACCAAAGTAACTTAGTTGACGGTACCAAAGTAACTTAGTTGACGGTACCAAAGTAACTTAGTTGACGGTACCAAAGTAACTTAGTTGACGGTACCAAAGTAACTTAGTTGACGGTCCCAAAGTAACAGTTGACGGTAGCAGAGTTGACTGGACCAAAGAAACAGAGTTGACTGTAACTAAGTTGTTGGTACAAGAGTAACAGAGTTTAAGGTAACTTGGTTGACGTTACCAGAGTAACTTAGTTGACGGTACAAAAGTAACTTAGTTGACGGTACCAAATAACTTAGTTGACGGTACCAAAGTAACTTAGTTGACTGCACCAAAGTAACTTAGTTGACGGTCCCAAAGTAACAGAGTTGACTGTAGCAGAGTTGACTGTACCAAAAGTAACATAGTTGACGGTAACCAAGTTGTTGGTACCAGAGTAACAGAGTTTAAGGTAACTTGGTTGACGTTACCCGAGTAACTTGGCTGACGTTTTCATGGTTGACGATAACTTGGTTGACAGTGGTTGACAGTTTCTTGGTTGACGGTAACTTAGTTGGCGGTTGCAGAGTGGACGGTAACTTAGCTTTTCTACAATTGATGTAAGCTAAACATTTTGTACAAAACTATGAAAAAACAGTCATACTTTCCCCTGCAGGTGGTTCAACGCTGTTCATCGAGACGTCTCTGAGGAGGCCCAGAGATCCGCCAGGGAAAGATGGACCTAGAGACGGATCTCTGGAGGTCACGGGGCAGCTGGGAGACGTGATGAAGGAAAGCGCTAAGATTGCGTACACGTTTGCTCGCTCATTCCTCATGAAGGAGCAACCAGACAATGAGTTCCTCGTGGGCTCCCATATACACCTCCATGTGCCTGAGGTGAATTTACTGCTTTCTTTTTTTTTACAGTGGATAAGTCATTTAAAGATCTTGTCAAGTTTGATGTTTGACGTAACTTAGATGTTAGATGTAAACAGAAAATAGATGTTTCGTGCTGATGATTATTTAACTTGGTAAAGTTGAAAATTAGAATTATTTGATAATAATTGAAGCTGAATGTGTGATTCAGGAGGCGGGGATGGTCAAAAAGAGTCTTTAAGTTAATATTTTAAGGCACAGTGCACAAAAGTAGACATACAAGCATTATTTTTAACATAAATTAGTTGAATGTGTTTTATTCAAATCTGTTTCATTTAAAGTTATTGTTTTTTTTTTTAAATAACAGGTTTATCTTGGAGACGTTACTCTAAAATCAGCCGTCTTTGTGTTTACTGTTTACTATTTTACCCGACTGATGTTGTGTTTGTGTTCAGGGTGCGACTCCTAAAGACGGCCCGAGCGCCGGATGCACCATCGTCACGGCTCTGCTATCTTTGGCCACAAACACAGCGCTGCGTCAGAACGTGGCCATGACCGGAGAAGTGTCCCTGACCGGCAAAATCCTGCCTGTCGGAGGAATCAAGGAGAAGACCATTGCTGTAAGCTAACACCGGTCTCAAAACTCTTTTAAAAATATGCTTGTTTCATTGAACACATCATTTTTGGCCCACAGAGTTTTAGCTAATTTTGATGCTGATTAAAGGGATAGTTCACCCAAACCTGACAATTCTGTCATCGATAATCACACTTATGTTTTTAAACCAGTATGAGTTTCTTTATTCTGTTGAACACAAAAGAAGATGGTTTGTAAAAAGTCATTCAAGAGACATTTGTGTAAAATGGCTACTAATGTGTGTCGTGTTTCCGGCAGGCGAAGAGAGCCGGCGTGACCTGCATTATCCTGCCGGCGGAAAACCGAAAGGATTTCTCGGATCTGCCTGAATACATCACTGAAGGCCTGGAAGTGCACTTTGTGGAAAACTACAGCGAGATCTACAGCATTGTGTTCTCCGCACCGAAATGAGCATTTTATTATGGAAGAGTCTTTGTTTACGAAGCACTTCTGATTGAGGAAATCCCGGACTGATTGTGTTTTATCCACAGAAGGAGAAGTCTGAATGATGAACGATTGCATCGTGATTCCTGAAGCGTTCGAGACTCTGGGGTCCTGCCGTCGCTGCCGCGCAGCCTTTATTGACACTTTTTATATTCATTTCAGCTCATCTCATCACGTGTCATAAGTGTAAATATCTGCCTTAAATGTATTTCTCTCAAATCTTCTACAATAAATATATATATATTATGAAACTGTGTCTGAAAAATTGAGTCCATTCTAAGAATCTGGTCTTCATTAGTGCTGAAATGATTAATCACGGAATTTGTTTGGGGAAAAAAGTAATATATCACTACATATTAATATTACATAGTCACTTTTTTTTTAAGAAGTAGTAGTTAAATGTGTTACTTGGGTACTTTTTAAAGGAAAATAATGTAAAAGTATGTTTTTTTTAAGAGTAACAGGCTTAAAATTGTAATAAATTACCTTCTTTTTAGGTACAACACTGATCTCGACTATTTGCATAGAAAATTAAAGATGGCATTTACATATTTGCGTGTACTGTGTATATGTATTATGTGTATAAATACACATACATACCTGTATATAGAAAGTTTATATAAATTATTTGACAAATTATGAGGCACAATGTCTATTCCTAAAGTTCACTCATGACTAACATTGTATTATACTCACCAAATAACATATACCAACCAAAAACAGTATTTTAACTGTATTTTGTCCATGTATAAGACAGAAGATGATGCGAGCGAAAGCAAATCTATTTTATAAACTAATTAGCTCGATAGCCCCAAGTCTTCGGGCGTCAGAAAAAAAAAGGCGCGAAATTAATAATCAAGAAAAGGGCAGTGATGTTAGTTTAAGCTTTTTTTCGGTGTAGACACGACTTTTTACACTTAAACATTGAATAATACAACATAGAAGTAATTATTGCACGTTCATTACACGTGTTTGCTTCAGTTTTGCTCTTTCCAGCTATTAGCATTTTAGCCATGGTAGTATTAGCCTACCTTGAAATGAGATATAAACAAAGTCACGTACATCAATTCTGGTTCGAAATAATATTTTACAGCGATGTAAAAGCCGAGAGAGTTAACTGAGTTCAAATATGACACAATATGAAAACAACAGTAATGTTATACTTTACCTCATTATAATGGCCGGCTGATGGCGCTAAGCGCACACGGTTGATGACTGAAAAAGCTTGAATTAGAGCAAATGAAACACGCTTATATCCGTTATTGTACATTTTTTGGCTTGGTATGTTATATTTATGAACACAAATCGGTTAACAGCGGAAATCAAATACTACGGCAAAGTACGACTGTCAAGATGAATATATAAGCTGAATATAGTGTGAAGTGTTTATATATCTTTAATCCCTCAACTGACATAGAGACGACGAATTAGTGAACAATTGAGTGATTTTTTAGAAAAGTGGACATTAAATGTAAATAACACTAAATATTTGGTGGTAATAATAAAAGTAGTCCAATAAATCTAATATGTAAATAGAAGGCATGGACATGAGAGTCAATGAAACATTTCTAGAGGTTCTAATAGTTGGTAATATCACATAAAACATGTACATCTCTGTATTGAATTACACCACCACTCCATGTATAAGGGGTTCTGCAGGTTTCACCAAGTTAAAGACATTTTTAAGACCATTAAGAACGAACTTTTACATTCATAAATGGTCTTAAAAACGTCTTTATTTCATTTTAGAATGAAATTAAACAGTGGCCAAGATTTTCACTATCAAAAAACGATTAAACTTTAATACATTTAATAGTACAATAATAATTTATTAGAATTTTTTTTAATTAATTTTCAAATATATATCCATTAACAAATCCCATAACCCCTACTAAGAATAGAACTAAATATACTTGTCAATTACTTCAGTCTACAATAATAATAATAATAATAATAATGTAGGTCAGGTCAGCATCCTCTAGTGATTTTATGGAAAACTTTACAGCAAATTTTAAGTAATTAAATGCTATTTTTAATTAAAAGTAACAAGTTTTGAGATTGGGATTGTTGGTGATTGTATGGGCGTTAATGGCCAGATTGGGTAGCAATACATGAACAAAGGAAAATTAAGACATTAAGAGATTTAAGACCTACAACACAACATTTCAGTAGATTTAAGACTTTAAGGCCTAAAATTTAGCTTTTGAGATAACACATTTTAAGACCCAGCGAATACTCTGATGTATACATTTAAATAAAAATAAATAAAAAAAAATTAAAACCCCAATGGAGATCACACAATTTTTTTTACTTTTAGAAACCGTATCAATTAGCATCATTATCAAAAAGCAAATCTACCACAAAGACTAATGTACTTCCTATTAATATTCAAAAATGATTTATGAATAGAAGAGCAATTTTTTATATCCGTGACAAAAACATCCTAAAATCAAGTTTGGGTATATAAAACTATGTATTTAAATTGTTTTGCTTCGTTTATTATTTAAATAATTTAGTTCTGCTTTTTTTATTAATATTATTGTAGTTCAACACTCAAGTATGAAGTCTATTTTCAGCGACAGCACCTTGATTCTTCATTATATTTAAATGTATAATGAATATTCAGACGCACATTCAGTGTCTAATATTTACTCCAGAAACCTGTATTTAACCAAACACACTTCTGTACGCTCCTCCAACATGAACAGCAAACATTTAAATCAATCACAAGAGTCAAAAATACTCGTTTTCACACAAACATTTTTTATTTCGACTATTTCACAGGCTACTCTTTCTTGGCAGCAGCTTTCCTCATGGCGGCCAGTGTGTTGCTGAGCTCTTCCCTCTTTCTCTTAGCGCGGATGTGAGTTCCCACCTGAAAACACACAGACAGACACTGAAATTAACACAGTGTTGAATTATACTGGGAGATATCATATAAGATCAGCGCGACATTCAGGGTTCATACACATTTTTACAACTCAAACTCCAAGACTTTTCCAGAACAAGTCAATTTTCATGCCGTAATCTTTCATGTCTACATATACATGGTAAATAATAAGAAAACCACTGATGTTCAAATGTTTTACAGCATCTCATAGTACACGCACCAGTCTCTTCTGTTTACATTAGTTTATATTGATTGATAACGCTTACACAGCACTAACAATGCGAGCAAGTTTTTGGCCAAAGACAACTAACCTATGTTTAAGTTCGGGCTGCACAATATATGGTTTCAGCATCGATATCGTAATGTGTGCATCCGCAATAGTTACAGGATATGTAATATTGGGATTATTGTCTAATATAGAGTTGTTACGTTTCACGTATGTTTTGCTGTTTGCTTTGCATTCTCTTCTCTTCCTCTATCTTGTCCTGTTGTAGGTGTGCGACCATTGGTCGAAAAAGCTGTCAATCACCATCATGGAGCAATCGGCGCACCAATCAGAAGCTGGTCCACCAAGTATAAAAGGCGAGGGCTTGCGCTATTCCCCAGGAACGCTCGGCTCATCGCCAAACTCCTCACTTGTGTCGGCCGGCCTGTTCACTTGTGTCTGTATAGTTTGGTTGCTGTGTTGTCTGGTTTCTCTCGATTAAGTGATCGATTTATTCGATAAGCCTGTGCAGCTCAATTTAGTATCTATTGAGAAGTTGAACCATCTTTATGAGAGTTGGATTATCAAAATAGCTCTAGCTTTGCTAATGGCTAACAGTGTGTACTTTACGAGAAATCTAGTAATCCTGAGCAGCATAGCATTTTTCTGTTAGTAAGTTAGTTAGTTAATGGAGGCCTTGCCACATTTGTAATTATGTTTTTGGAGTAGTAAGTTTAGTTAAGCGACGTGCTGAAGATTACGGTTTTGTTTCTGCATTTTTTTGGGTTAGTTAAGTTTAGTGGGTTGGAAATATTTCTTTGTTTTGGCAACACTCCTGTTTTTCGTTTAATTTGATTATTAAAATGACATTGTAATTTCCTATATTCACTGTTTGACATTCTCTGTTTAATAAATACTTTTTGTTTCACTTAACCAGCAGGTGTGTCTTCTCATTTTTACCCAGCATCATTAAAAACTCACTGATTGTTGTTTCATCCATTTTTTATATCTTAACTTAAACATGTAACAGTTTAATCATAATGGAGTAAAAGTTTATCATCTGCAAACATTTTTAAAGAGATTGTTCACCCAAAAATTACCTAGCATTTTCATTACACACTTCACTTGTTTCGAGTTCTCTCTCTTTTTTTTTTTTTTAAATGAACACAAAAAGAATATAATTGAATAACTCCAGTTGTATTGAAACAAGTGAAGTGAGAGTAAATAGTGAGCACATTTTAATCTTTGAGTGAGCTGACCCTTTAAGGCCTTTAACTGTGAATATTTCAGAGTTTAAAACATCCGGCCACAAGACATTTATTGTAACTTCAGTAAAGATGAAATAATCTACAATGAAGACTGAGCAGTGCTGATCATTCAACATCTGTACCAGAATAGTGAATACCTGAAAACTAGCATTCACTTTTATCTTTATTATATTTTATTTATCTATACTTATTTATTTGTCATATATTATTTGAGATTTCCTCTACAAAATCCCCAAATCAATCCAAATAAACCTGTTAAATCATCTGGTGAAATTGTATTCACATCGCAATATATAATCACAGAAATACTACATAGCGTAACGGCAGATTTTTCCAATACCGTGCAGCTCTAATTTAAGTACACAGATATTTGTGAAACTAATTTCCACGATTTTTCCAAAACTTTGTGGGTTTTCTCACATTTTTTCCAGGCCTAGAGAATGCCATGTCAAAATTGCATGACTTTTTCCAGGTTTTCCATGACCGTATGAACCCTGAACATTACACATAAATATAATTGTGGCTTTATATTGTGCAAAACTCATTTTACATGTAGATAGGAGATGAAGCGAGCGGCTTAAGTTTGTGGAAAAAAAACAACAATAAATTTGCAAAGCGGTTTTCAAACATTCACTGGTATAAAAATTAAATGTTTTTTAATGTAAACTTTTACCATCTCACATTATGTTTAAAACAGCGAACCATTAAAAAAGATGCAAAAAAAACGATGTTGCATTTGTACTGCGATCTTAAATAATACAACACTTTACCACGAAATTAAACAAGTAAAATAGTGAGAAGTAGAACTATAAAAGTTAAACGACCCAATGTCAAAATTCAATCAAATAAACAGGTTTGAGGTGTCATTTTTCTCTAGTGTTACTGTCGTTTTAATTCAGAGTTATTTATAAAGTATCACATACGGTAAGTTTATTTATAAAGTACTTTAGTACAAAAATTTACTTTTAATTCTAATGTATTTTAATTAACTATAGCACAACCCTGGTGTTATTGTCTTAGAAAAACTGCATTTCTCAAAGTAAAAGTTATTCATTTAGAAGTTAATTTATTTTGTGCATCTTTGTCTGAACAAATTTTTATACATTTTCTTTTTTATGCTCATTGTATATGAACCGTCATAAATATGGTGCTAAATATAAAATAGATTTCAGGAGACAGAAAAAAAGTCACTTGACTCATGAGACTCATTTAATATTTGTATATATATTCTATTATATTTTTATTAAGTTTTTTATTAAGTTATTTTTATTTTATTAAGTTTCCATTATTCTTTTTGCACATCCTTTTACTTTTCCTAATTTCTGAATGTGCACCCCAACAAAAAAAAAAAAAGTTCATAATGAATCAGTTCCCTCTAGTGATTCTGAATCAATTCTCTAAAGGTCAGAATCAAATCTGATTCAAATTAAATCCAGACGATTTGGTGCAAGCTAGAAATATAAAAGTAATAGGATTACTATTACAACCAATAAGCATACAAACTCCAATTCTTGTTAAAATGTAAAGTTGGAAAGATGCATTTGCACTGCTGAGGAAATAAGAGTTAAAAAGCAGCTCAAGAACCGTTTTCAAATCGAATCACGAAGTTCCTAAAGATTCACATCCCTAGTTATGAGCGACAAACAAAATATGGACAAAAGAAAAAGCTAAATATGAAAAACAAAAAGGTACCAAATGCAAAACTCTGATGCAGCAGTGCAGTATTTCCTAACCTTGTTCCTGTAGGCACATCAATAGTACACATTTTCACCCTCTTCCTAATCACACACCTGAATCGACTCAGTAGAACATTAAAGTCTCCAAAAGCCTAAGGTTAATGGGTCGAACAGGGTTGGGAAACGCTGCACTAGTGGAACATGAATAAAACTGAATAAGGTACCCTTTTCTTGATGAACTTGAGAGCACGTTTGTCCTTGGACACTTTCAGTAACTCCATGGCACGCCTCTCGTAGGGCGCGAAACCACACACCTCACGAATCAAGTCACGCGCAAACTTGGCGTGTTTGGTCAGACGCTGAAAAACAATAAAAACAACATGTTAAACATCCACACCATCAATGCAAGACGGGGAAAATCAACAACACTACTAAAATAAACATCTGTATTGAATATTTAATGTTTATAGGATTTTAACAGGGTTCCCACTCTTAACTAAATGTCAAATTCCCTGACTTTCAGTATCTATGTTTCCATTCAAAGATGCAAATTAGATTTATGCACAAATCATGAATCAATAACATATAAAACCAATATTTTAATGTCTAGATTAGACTTAAATCTGATATTCCAAAAATTACGCAACATTGCAAAAATTGTGATTCCAAAAATTATGCAACATTCCAAAAAAAAGACTACATTGCAAAAATTATGCGACATTCCAAAAATTGTGATATTCCATAAAATTAAGCGACATTCCATAAAAATTCCACATTCCAAAAATTTAATTCCATAAAATTACACGACATTCCATAAAAATTCTACAACATTCCAAAAATTTCATTCCATAAAATTAAGCGACATTCCATAAAAATTCCACGACATTCCAAAAATTTCATTCCATAAAATTACACAACATTCCATAAAAGCGAATTTGCAAAAATTCCACGACATTCCAAAACAAGTAATATTCCAAAAAAAATTCCACGACATTCGAAAAATTGTGATATTCCAAAAATTAAGCGACATTCCAAAAAAATCCATGACATTTCAAAAAATACATTCCATAAAATAAGCGAATTTGCAAAAATTACACGACATTCCAAACACAAGTAACATTCCAAAAAAATTACACAACATTCAAAAAAAATGCGCAATTCAAAAACATTCCACATTACGCGACATTCCATAAATCATGTGACATTACAAAAATTACGCGACCCATGGGAACCCCGTTTTAAATATCAAATGTGTGAAATAAGCACTCACCCCTCTCCTGCGACTGTGTTTGGGCTTGGACACATTCTTGGTCACCTTATGGCCTTTATTCAGGCCAACTGCCATAGGATATCTGACAACCATCTCTGCGGAAACAAAATTCAAAAGTCATTCTCATACTACACAGGCTGCTGAATGCTTGATTCTGATTGGTTGACTGGTTCTAAAGCGGGCCAGTGTTTTCAGATAAACAAACAGCTTAAGTACTTCCAGCAGGTTGAGTGCATCACAGCTTAATATCTCAATACACTAAGTTATACAACTACACGAAACACAAGCACAGCTAAAACTGGGTTCGCAAACAGTGCTAACATATAAATCTGTACTTTTTTAACAGTGGTGAACGTTAAAAACGGCTTACGTAAGAAATGTTTCATGATTCTACTAATTATATTACAAATTAAGTTGCATTTAGGGCTGCAAACTGAATATTTTAGACAGCATGCAACGCTACACAAGCACGGCTAACAAGTTGCTATAGATTGCACAAAGTACATGAGCAATTCCATAAAAATGTCAATCTTGGCATGATTTTTTATTTTTATTTTACCAAATTAGTGAAACCCTAAGGTTTTTTGTGTAGGCTTGTATTTTACAGTACTGTAAACATATCAAAAAATGTATGTCAATGTTTTTTAAACAATTACAAGTGATTTACCAAAGTCGCACAAGCGCCGATTTCACATCGGTCACATGCATAACGAAGCGTTATCCTCAAAAATAAATGCAAACATTTTAAATAACAAACTCACTCATGTTTGTTCTATAGAGAGCAAAGTCTTATTTTTTGATTAGCAATATTTCTGTTGGGTTTTAGTTTAATTCCAGAGAATTTCTACACAGCATGTTGCACACTGAAAACTCGCAGACTCGTGTCACATCCATAACGCATGCTTATTTTCCTCATTTAAAATATAAACCATGTTTACAGAACTATATTTTTCTGATCACAAAACTCAATCTATAGCTATGAAATTTATAAACACGTTTCAGTATGTTAAAATATACTTTATGAATTTTTGTTTTGGGTTTTAACTGCAAATGTCACATCCATAACGCTGGAATTGCTCACGTACGCGAATAACAAGCCGCAATTAACCAGCACATAAGGCTCCATGTCCGCGGTAAACACTCCGATATAGACCCACACATAAGGCTATATGTCCGCTGCTAACAAGACGATATAGACCCGCACATAATGCTACATGTCCGCAGCAAACACGTCGACATAGACCCGCACATACGGCTACATGTCCGCGGCTAACGAGTCGCTGCAGACCCGCAAATAAGGCTGTGTGTCCGCGGCTAACAAGTCGCTATAGACCTACGCTTACGGCTACATCTGATATGCGATACGGCCATACTAAGGCTTCTTATGTGCGTTACCTAAGCGGTAGCTCAACGCAGGACACAAGGTTCCAAGTGCACGGTAGCTCAACGCGGAACATAGTTGCTAGTGCGAGGTATCAACGCGGGACCTAGGGTTCCTAGTGCGAGGTATCAACCGGAGACATAAAGTTCCTAGTGCGAGGTATCGGCACAGTGCGTGGTATCAACACAGTGCGAGGTATCAGCCCGAGAAATAGGGTTCCCAGTGCGAGGTATCAGCACAGTGCGTGGTATCAACACAGTGCGAAAAAACCGCACAGTGCGTGGTATCAATTAAAATAATTGCTGGAAATCATTCTACACGTTTCATATTTACAACAACAAACCCTTTTGTTGTAATTTTATATTGGATGTTTCTGATATAAAGGTGATTTTTGAAGCTAGTAGTTCTAGCCCAGTTGATACCTACTTTTTCCTAATGGCGTCCAAACCGGAAAGACTGGTTGCAAGGCGGAAGCAGAACTTTGATACCACGCACTGTGCGCAGCTGCCTGCAGTGAAGGAACAAATAAACTATTCAACAATAAATCCCGAAATAATTGATTGTAGGATAAGAAATGTTATATTTACAGATAGAACATGCTCAAACTACTTTTTAAGATATTGTCTAGCACATTGTTGTCTTCCAGGACCTGTCAAGAGAGCTTCAATATTGTCTCATTATGATGAGAAAAATGTGTATGATATTAGAAAATGTCATATCCTGTTATCCTAAATGTAAAGAAGTGCACTTTACAATTATTAATCACATTTAATAGGGTTAAAACTCAATATTACTCACTCAAATATATGCCAGTTTTGTCATTTAGATATTGAAACAATTGAACTCTTGTTTTTCCAATGTCATTTGGGACAAACATTTTGGGGTGAGGTATTAGTTTGGATACAACAGAAAATATCTTCTCATGGGAAATTATTAAGTTTGGCTTAATAATTAAGGATAAAAGGATATCTTATATAATAAATCATTTGTTGGTATTATTTAAATTTAATATTCATAAATGTACATTTTTCAAAATGCCCCCAAGACTAGTGGTGTTTACAGAAGAATTTGTGATCTATGTGAAGTAATTAAGAGAGATGAAAAGCCAAAAAGCAAGACATTTATATTCATCAATAGTAAAATGACGCGACATTCCAAAAATCACACTATATTCTAAAAAATGGAGATATTCCAAACAACAAGCGAAATTCCAAAAGTTACACTATATTCCAAAAATTATGTGATATTACAAAAAAATATGAGTGAAATCCCAAAAAATTTGTGAAATTCCAAAAATTACACGACATTCCAAAAATTATGTGAAATTCCCAAAAAAAATTTAAAATTCCAAAAATTACGTGACATTCCAAAAATTACGCTATATTACATAAATTGAGATATTCCCAAAAATAAGCGAAATTCCAAAAATTACGCAACATTCCAAAAATTATGTGATATTCCAAAACAAAATAGTGTAATCCAAAAAAAAAATTGTGGAATTCCAAAAATTACGAAACATTCCAGAGATTACACAACATTCCAAAAATTATGTGATATTCCAAAAATTGCACAACATTCCAAAAATTGTGTGAAATTCCAAAAAATTTTAAAAATTCCAAAAATTACACTATATTCCAAAAATTGAGATATTCCCAAAATAAGCGAAATTCCAAAAATTACGCAACATTCCAAAAATTGAGATATTCCCAAAAATAAGCGAAATTCCAAAAATTACGCAACATTCCAAAAATTACACTATATTCCAAAAATTATGTTATATTAAAAAAAAATAGTGGCATTCCAAAAATTACGCAACATTCCAAAAATTATGTGAAATTCCAAAAAAATTGTAAAAATTCCCAAAATTATGTGACATTCCAAAAATTACGCTATATTACATAAATTGAGATATTCCCAAAAATAAGCGAAATTCCAAAAATTACGCAACATTCCAAAAATTGAGATATTCCCAAAAATAAGCGAAATTCCAAAAATTACGCAACATTCCAAAAATTACACTATATTCCAAAAATTATGTTATATTAAAAAAAAATAGTGGCATTCCAAAAATTACGCAACATTCCAAAAATTATGTGAAATTCCAAAAAATTGTAAAAATTCCAAAAATTACGTGACATTCCAGAAATTACGGTATATTACATAAATTGAGATATTCCCAAAAATAAGCGAAATTCCCAAAATTATGGGATATTCCAAAACAAAATAGTGTAATCCAAAAAAAAATTTGTGGAATTCCAAAAATTACGAAACACTCCAAAAATTATGTGAAATTCCAAAAATTACACAACATTCCAAAAATTATGTAAAATTCCCAAAAAAATTGTGAAATTCCAAAAAAAAAAAAATTTGTGGAATTCCAAAAATTACACAACATTCCAAAAATTACGCTATATTCCAAAAACTATATGATATTCCAAAAAAAAAAGTGGAATTCCAAAAAAAAACAATAGTGGAATTCTAAAAAAACAATAGTGGAATTCAAAAAATTACGCAAATTCCAAAAACTTATACTATATTCCAAATATTATGTAATATTCCCAAAAATTTGTGAAATTCCAAAAATTACACGACCCATGCAGACCCTGTTATAAATATCACAAGTGTGTGAAATAAGCACTCACCCCTCTCCTGCGACTGTGTTTGGGCTTGGACACATTCTTGGTCACCTTATGGCCTTTATTAAGGCCAACTGCCATAGGATATCTGACAACCATCTCTGCGGAAACACAATGTTATATTGGATATATTCATCATTAGAGGATTCCCCTGCTAGTTATTTTTCCTCATCATTTAATTTGTGTAAATTGTTGTTATTTTATTTATTTATATGTTGTATTATCATTATTAATGAGGATGGAAAGATTGTGAATGTACAGTATGTAAATTGATTGATTGTTAGCTCAGTATTGATGCCATTCTGTTACTGTTCAAGCATTGTTAATAATAATAAAAGCTAAAACATAATATCTAGAAAACATTCCACATATTTCACATTTACAACATCAGAAGCATCTGTTGTAATATTATACGTCTGTGCATGATTTAAAGTGTATATACCAGGATCGCTTAATCAACCCACTAAAAGGCCTTTGGATATTTTTAGCAACATATTAGACAGCATTAAAGCAGAATTCAGAGATTGATTTGAGGAATTAAATCAGGGGTGTCCAAACTCGGTCCTGGAGGGCCGGTGTCCTGGTGAGTTCAGCTCCAACTTGCTTCAACACACCTGCAGGAAGTTTCTAGTATCTAGTAAGAGCTTGATTAGCTGGTTCAGGTGTGTTTAATAAGGGTTGGAGCTAAACTCTCCAGGACACTGGCCCTCCAGGACCAAGTTTGGAAATCTCTGAATTAAATGTTGAAGAGGTTTTTTTTTGTATGTAATCTTTATACTTTTATATATCTTCAAAAAAAGTGAGAACCTCCTGCACGTGTTGTTTATTTGTTCATTTTACTTATGTTAATTAACTTATTAAATAGCGTTGTTTTGAAAACTTTAGATGTTTAAAAGTTTTCTTTTGCCAATTTGCAGTTTCAATTTACATTGAGAATTGAAATGGTTTCTAATATGATAAGAAATTATTTTACTCAATGTGATTTGTGCCTTATCATGTCTATAATTTGATTTGTGTTTAAATAAAAATAATAATTATTCACAAAAACAACAAAACAAACACAAATGATAACTGTTACAAATGCGACGATGGTCCTTTAGCTAAATTATAACCATTGTTGTTTTCTTACTATAACAATCACTCAAACCACACTGATCCTATGGTTATAACACTTATACTATAAATAATACTTTTTAAAACTGCAGGAATCATCTAGATTCAGCTTTCTAAAGTCAAAAGCAACAAGTGACAAAAACTGCTCAAAACAGTGAAATTCACAATTCTTTTAGTTTAAAACAACATTATTTGCAGTTTTAAGCATGTTTAAACAAGTTTCAACTGAAAAGCAAGTGATTTTGAAAGTGCTCATAATTGAGCTCTCATGCAGGATTCTTGCTCCTGGTGCTGAGATGTGACCTTTTCAGCCTAAAAACAGAAATTCATAAAAACAGCTTAAAACCATGTAATTCACAATTCTTTTAGTTTTAAACAACATTATTTGCAGTTTTAAGCATGTTTAAACAAGTTTCAACTTAAAAACGAGTGATTTTGAAAGTGCTCATATTTGAGCTGTCGTGCAGGATTCTTGGTCCTGGGGCTGAGATGTGACCTTTTCAGCCTAAAGAAGGAAAGTGATAAAAACAGCTTAAAACCATGTAATTCACAATTCTTTTAGTTTTAAACAACATTATTTGCAGTTTTAAACATATTTAAACAACTTATAAGGGAAAAGCAAGTGATTTTGAAAGTGCTCATATTTGAGCTCTCATGCAGGATTCTTGCTCCTGGAGCTGAGATGTGAGATTTTACGCCAAAAAAAAGTGATAAAAACTGCTTAAAACCGTGAAAAATATTTTCTAAGTACCAAAGGTGCCATTGGTCCCTATTGTTCTTGTAGTTTTTCTTTATTATTATTCTTCTTCTTCCGTTTCTTCCCGAATGGGAGTCAATGGCAGCTATATGAACCGTAATTAGGAAAATTAGGCACAATTGTAGTGGTGGTCAAAAGAAGGTAACTGACCAACTTTGGAGTCTCTGTACTTAACTCTATAGCGCTACCAGCAGGCCAAATTTTCAACATTTAAACTGTTATAACTTTTTAGCCATTTGAGCTTGAAAAATAAAACTTAGTACAAAAGATTTACTAACCATGCTGATTCAAACCAATACCATGCATTAAAACTCCACCCATTTACAGTAGTGACCATTTTAAAAAGTACAGTAACACATTTAAATGCTACTCGTCCTTCAAAACTGAACCAATTTTCCCCAGATTTGGCTCAGATAATTAATGGTTCACAAATGTGAAGCTTAACATGACTGTCCTTTTTATAATCCTCCATGTCATGATGCAGGTTTCTTATTTTTATGAATTTGAGTCTTGTCACTTTGTTGTGAATGTAGGATGTTTGGTAATTTTAATATTAATTGGATGAAAACAACAGTTGAAATCCATTACGGATAAATAAAATTTTACATAATTAATAGACCTACCCAAACCACTACACTCTCAGAAATGGAGGTAGGCTGCTGTCACTGGGATGGTACCTTTTCAAAAGGTACACATTTGTACTTTAAGGGTTCACATGGGTACCTCAAAAGTATATATTAGTATCTACAAATTAAGAGGAATACTTTTTAGGTACTAATATGTACCCTTGAGGTATTAATGTTAATTTTTTAATGTTAATGTGTGCCGCCTTTTGAAAAGGTACCACCCCAGTGACTGCTCCCGTACCTCTTATTTCTGAGTGTGGAAAGAGTGAAACTCTAATAGATATTATTTGCACTAATAGATCAGAGTAACAAAAACTATTTACTCACTGGTCTCTCAGATCATTTCACAATAATTGTAAGAGTTAAATTTGAAAAATGGTTACTGCGTAAGATTGAAAATCAGATGTTAATAATAATTACAGGAATTCCGAAGCTGAATATGAATTAAAGGAAGTTAATTGAGGAAAGGTAATTAAAGAATCAGATCTAACACAATGCTGGTCATTTTACAACTATTTTAAGTAATTTAATGAGTAAATATACTATATAAATATAAAGAAACTTTCACATTGACATTCTGGAAACCATTCCCATCACTCTTCTCAGATGGGACGGTGGATCAAATCAAAGGTTACCATGGGCCAACTTTGGCTGGTGGGCCCTAGTTCGGGCTTCTCAAGATTAAATCTTTGTCATGGACCATATTTCTAAAAATAAGCATAAAGTTGTCGTTAGCATGGTGGTGGTGACAAAACAAGTGCATCAAAGGCACTGTAGTCCGTTTATCCTATTGCTAGCTTTTCAGTTCTTGTGTGTGCATTTAAGACCCAAACGTGCACTCTCAGAAATAAAGGTACAGGAGCTGTCACTGGGGTAGTACCTTTTTAAAAGATACATATTTGTACCTAAATAATCTACATTGGTACCTCAAAGTGCCCAAATTTACCTAAAAAGTACCTTTGAGGTACCATTATGAACCCTTCAGGTACAAATTTGTACCTTTCGAAAAGGTACTACCCCAGTGACAGCTCCTGTACCTTTATTTCTGAGAAGTTATGTTATCGTGTGAGGATTATCCATGAGGATTAAAGCTTATGGAGATTTTTATCAAGGCAACCAGTTTTATGCTAGCAGCCGATTAGCCTACAACTTGACATCATAGTTCATCCACTCTGTAAAATATCAGGAAGTGTACACTGGCAGTTTATCACAAGGTTTTTGTAGTCTAATATGTGCACCAACCCAGACAATATATCACTTTAAATTAAGATGTTGTTTAAAATGTTCATAAAAGTCACTGTGTGGAGTTTGTATGTTCTCCCCGTGTCGGTGTAGGTTTCCTTCGGGTGCTGCGGTTTCCCCCACAGTCCAAACACATGGCCTATAGGTGAATCGAATAAACTAAATTGGCCATAGTGTATGGGTGTTTCCCAGTACTGGGTTGCGGCTGGAGAGCATCCGCTGCATAAAACATATGCCGGAGTTCATTCCGCTGTGGCCACCCCTGATAAATAAGGGACTAAGCCGAAGGAAAATTAATCAATGAATGAATGGTAAGTCACTTTTTACAACTTCTCAAGGTTAAACGTTTCCTGAAGAAAGATCAAGATCCCATAATGCAATCCAATAGCATAAATAAAGGAAGAAAATAAAAACATTAATCACAAAACATAGAAAACTGCTCATTTACAGGTCATTTTATTGTGTAAAAACACAGAATTGTGAAAAGGGTACGAGCCATTGATTTCAGTCATTCTAGAAATGCTTTTAGAATTAATAGGATTAAAAGATGCGAAACGAACTCAAGAGGTGTCATGGTGGCTCAGTGGTTAGCACTGTCGCCTCACAGCAAAAAGGTCACTGGTTCGAGTCCTGGCTGGGCCAGTGGGCATTTCTGAGTTTGCATGTTCTCCCTGTGCTGTCGTGGCTTTGCTCCGGTTTCCCCCACAGTCTAAACACATGTGCTATAGGGGAATTGATGAACTAAATTGGCCATAGTGTATGAGTGTGTGAGTGGATGGGTGTTTCCCAGTACTGGGTTGTAGCTGGAATGGCATCCACTGTGTAAAACATATGCTGGAATTGTTGGCTGTTCATTCCGTCTTGAAATAAAAAAAATCCAATTGCTCCAAGAGGGAAATTGTATTGATCCAATAATACAAGATATTCATTTTAAAAGAACATCTCTTCTACTTTATAAATAAAAATGCAGAACAAAGGTAAAATTCTCCATAAAATATACCCGGCTAATGCCTTTTTTTCAGAATTCACTGAAGTTTTTGGTCGGATTTACAGAGTTACTTAAATATAGCATCACCATTGAAACAACTACCTAATTTAAAAGATATTATTTGCAATTATTCTAACCCCCAAAATAAAAACAAAGTATATATGTATATATTTTGTATTCATTTCATGCTCATTTCTCCTTAATTGTCTCCATAATGCCACATGTTTATCTAATAACAAATATTGAACTAATAGAAATATACGAAAAATGTTCACTTTCTCTTTTAAATGTTTATCACTTCTCATCACTATTAAGTTAACTCTACCTCCTCTCTTTTCTTGTTACTATTTTTGTCATTGTTTTTTGTCGTTGTTTGTTTGTTTTGTTATCCTATGTACAACTATTATTATACTTGTATTCTTGTTCTTTACAAGCCTAATCCTGAATTGTTTTTTGTAGTTCTTCCCTTCTAAATAAAAAAAATCCATAGATAAAAACTCTGCTTCACACTCTTACATAGTAGGGGGGCGATAATACGCCTTAAACGTTCGTGTTACCCGCCATATTACGTAGTAAAAGAAGAAGAAGCAGCGGCTTCGTGGTATTTCGGACTACAACCCCCATGAGCACTTCGGCCGACTTTTGGCGCGGTTTTACGTTAGCGTCGGCCATTTTCTTTTCACACCTCCGTTTCAAAGGCAGCCAACCAGCAGTCGGACTACAAACACACGGTTTCATTGAGAAAACTCCACAAAAACACGCAAACTTCCTAACGCGCCGCCGGAAAGCCGCTGCAAGTGCGACTCGGAGGCCGCTGCTCAGTGGGACGCGAAGGAGCGTGTGTATTTTTCTCTGGAGGTGAAGAAGAGGGTCTGAAGCGATCATAATTATGGCGACCGCAACCCCGAGCCGCGCGTCGGCCGCCCAGACGCCGCTGAGCCCCGCGCGGATCTCCCGCCTGCAGGAGAAAGAGGAGCTGCGGGCGCTCAACGACCGCCTGGCCGTGTACATCGACCGCGTGCGGGCGCTGGAGCTCGAGAACGACCGGCTGCAGTTTAAAGTGTCCGAGAAGGAGGAAGTCACGACCAGAGAGGTGCGTTCCGCTCCTTTGTGTGCGTTTTTATTGATCCATAAATCCACGAACGCCGCCCGCCTTTTGCTTTACAAACTCGGTTTTGGGTGAAATCCGCGACTTTAAGCGGGGAATCGCGTTTTTAGGTGAACTACGTTGGTCTTTGTAACGTTTATGAAACAAAAAGATTGAATTATTGCATAAAAAGTGTTCACTTTTGTGAATGTCCCCCGTCTTGGCTTTTATAAACTCGTTTTTTAACTCATACCCTCGTGTTTTAACCGGTGAATCGCGTTTTAAGGTAAACTATGCTAGTCTGTGTAACATTATTTTATGCTTACAAAACATTGAAGGGGAAAATGTTTACTTTTACTTATATTCACCCGTCTTGCTTTTATAAACTCGTTTTTACCTAAAATCCGCTTGTTTCAGCGGGAAAAAGCACATTTCTATGTAAACTAAGTTGGTAAATGTAAAGTGTTTCGATGTTTTTAAAACGCAAACGTTTTGAATTCTTGCCGAAAAAAATCGTTTGTGAACGTCATCCATCTTGGGTTTATACGTTACTTTTTCAAAATGTTTGTTTTGCTTCAAACCTGCTATTTTGAGCGGGAAAATGTCTTTATACGTTAACTGTGTTTTTAAATTAAAGTGTTTTAAGACACGTTTGAAAAATCGCGCGAGGAAGTTTTCCCTCATTCTAGCATGTGCTCTGAATATAGAGTTTTGCATATATGCTAATTAATTCACCTCTAACTAATGCATATCATGCTGGAGTAAACAATAGAAATCATCCCGGATGGCCATCTAATGGTTTTAATGTTCATACAATGCTAAGTTAATTGGTTTTGAAATAAAGCTAAAGATCACGTTGGTCGTACTTTTGAAAACAGGGCAGGAACTTAAGTCAACACTGTTTTTATATGGACTTTTAGTGGTGGCATGTTAAAACAAACAATTCCCAAAGGAATATGTCCCAAAACACACTAGAAATCATTCATGTGATTGATTGTTAAAATGTGATTGTAATGTTTTAAATTGTATTTGTAGTAGTAGAAACTTTCAATTCAATAATATTTAATGACAAATGTATTGCCAAGGCATTTATAAAGTTTACGTTAAGAATATACATATATATGTAGAAAAATAAAAAAGTAAATACTAGGTTCAAATAATTAAATAAAAAATCAAAAGTAATAATAGATCAAAATAAATTATATGTATATATATGTATGTATGTATGTATGTATGTGCACTCAAACGCATACAAATTACAGTGCACATGAAGTCGGAAATGCCTTCAGGGAGTGTCCTGTGAAAAGTCGCCCATGTGTTTTTAATTAGCTGGATTCATTGCATTTATCTGCTGGTTTTTTTTTCACATTTTCTCAGCTCTGCGTTTCTCTATGTGTATAAATGTGTGTAAACTCGAATGAAAGACTTTGTGTTGAGCTTGGGCTGTAGAGTTTGTGAAGTTGGTTTGGGCGTTTTCCTCCAAGTTTGGGAGTGGCCAGAAGCACTTTTCAAATGCGAGTCTCCACCATCTGCTGTCTTTGTTTTGAACGCTGACCAGGCCTCATTGATCACAAGTGCAGTTTCTACAACAGGACGGTTTTAGTTTTATTTGTTGCATGCATGATCCTGTAAGAGAATTATGACGTGCTCTGCAAAAATGATTAATGAGGTTTAAAATAATAGTCTTTGTCAAACTACAGCTCTGATCAAAAGTGCACAAGAGGAAAGTCTGAATGCAGTTATGGATCTGCAAAAGGACTTAATATTTTCATCAAAATAGTTTTAATGCAGCTTAAAATTGTGCTCAACTTTTACTATTTATTTTTAACTGAAAACCAGACATGGTTTATATTATCATGTGCTTTTTAGAAGTCGAAAATACAAAGCTAGCATGAGTCCAAATTTATTTAACTTATTTTTTATTTATTTATTTTTTATTATATATTGTTTCTGAGTAAATGATAGCAATAATATTATTATTTGTTTGTTTATTTTTTTAAACATGCATGTTTCATATATTGTTTAACAAACCAATATACTAACATGTGGTTCAATTAATCACATAATTTAAATTAATTTATCCTGCACATCTTCAAGCCAAATTGAATGCATGCACTACATGCCAAAACTGTGAAACCAAATGAGCTGAATGTATAGGAAATTGGTGCAACAGTATAAAATTATTACAATTTAACACCAAATAACAATTGAAGCCTTTTGCTTGAATGGAATTGGGATGTAATGTTAGTTTAAATGAGTTTCACTGAGTATAGTGTAACTATATGCAATAAATTATACAAGCATTTAAACATGCACAAATACAATAAACATTAAATAAATGGTGCATTATGGTTTTCTGGGGAGTCTAACAGTATAAAAATAAAGAAATTTAACAATCAAACGTAAATTGACTAGGCATGGGATGATAACCGGTTACAAGGTTTACCACGGTTTGGAAGAGTCAACGTTTTAAAACCACCAAAGTTTTCGGTTATACTATTCCTAAGGTATATGTAAGGTTTTTTTTTTTTTAACATGTTTTTCACAACTATTTTATTTAGTTTAAGTCAACAGTATCTCCATCAGAAATGGAACCTCTACATCAAAACTACTCGTCCAAAATGTTTTTACAATTAAAATATATGTGCAATATAATATTTTGTAATTGGGGGTAAAATTTATAATTTATTTTTTTTTACCCAGATGTTTAAAGAACTTATTTTAAAGCAGTAATCCCAATACTGTGATATTTTTATCCAAGGTACCATCAGAATCTCATACCGGCTCATGCCTATGCACGATATTGGGAAAACCTGACATTGAGATATTTAGTTTAACTGTGATTTATATTGCGATATGAATATAATTGCATGAGATGAATTGAATATAGCTTTATTTAGAAAGATTTCATTAATTCAACTGCGGGGATTAAGCATTTTTCTATGCTGTGCATCTGCATAATAAATATAATAAATTACAAGCATATTTAAAAATAAGTTAAATAAACGGTGCTTTTTTCGGGGGGGAGTCTAACAGTATTGAAATATAGAAATTGAACCATCAAAATGTAAATAACATGGTTGTTATTGTATAAATAATTGTATACAATAATATAAAATAATCTTCATGTTGTCATCTTTAATAAATGATCAAATCCTGCCATGCGACTGCCATTTGAATGGATCGCAGGGCTTGCAAAATTGAAGAATCTCAGGTAGCTTTTCGGGCAGGCACTATTCAGATTTTGGTAGCCCCCAATAAATTCAAGTGGCCCAAGTGGAAAAGATATGATTTACTAAATAAAAACAAATGTTTACTTAATAAAACAATTATAATGACATTCAACAATAGGCTGCATCTATATTTTTGACTAACTACATTTTATTTATATATTTATTTGTCAAAGCATTGAACTACGCCATATTTTTCCTCCCATTAAGAAAGTCCAATGGGCAGGGTGGATCAATTTTTGGTAGCCCGACTGGAAAACAATATCCCGGGATGTCGGGCTAGCAGTTTTGCGAGCCCTGCATTGTGATATTGATATAATGTTCAGACACTGTATAATCTTCAGTTTCTCCAGGATCTGTCATGTTAGTCATCATGCTAATCTCTCTGTGTGTTTTTCAGGTGTCTGGGATCAAGTCTCTATATGAGGCTGAACTGGCTGATGCTCGCCGTGTGCTGGACGAAACCGCTCGCGAGCGCGCTAAACTTCAGATCGAGCTAGGAAAAGTCAACTCTGAGCTTGAGGAGGTCACTCGCAAGTGAGTATCGCACAATAAAACACCATTTTAACTAGTCATGTGACTCAAAAATCGCCTGTTGGCTTTATTATCCCAGTCTTTTAATTACCCATAAGGCTTTAAGTCACTGGTGGTCTTTCCACTTAAGTCGGGCTTACTTAACCTGACTTTAAATCCCGCTCCATCTGCTGCTGCCGCGGATAAAGCGGCCGCGGGGAAATCCTGCTCAGGTTTAACTTTGCAGTTTTTATCACATCTCGTTGCTAACAAACAGGAAGTCTGTTGCTAAGCGCCCTGACTGTGGGCGACTGTTTAAACCACACCATCATACAAACCTGAGGTTGGCAGACATCTGCGCTCAGGGGGATTTTATTTGATTTTTTTTATTTTAGTACATCTGAGAGTCTTAAAGCGACAGTACACCTAAAAATTAAAGTGTTCTCCGATTTTTATGTTAAATAGTCTGAAGACAGCCATTTAACATCCATAGTAGTTTGCTTGTATCACAGCTGAGAGTCTTAAAGGGACAGTACACCTAAACATTAAAATATACTCAGTTTTTGTTGATAGTCTGTCTGAAGAATGTTAGGGAAAAAAGCAACCATTGACATCCATAGTAGTTTTATTTTTTTAGCACAAATAAGAGTTTTAAAGAAACGGTGAACCTAAATTTAAGTTAACTGTTTTATGTTAAATAAGATATTTTGAAGAATGTTGTGGAGAAAAGCAGCCATTCACCTTTGTAGTAGGTTTTTTAGCACATCTGAGAGTCTTAAAGGGACAGTGCACCTAAACATTTAAAATAAACTCTGTTTTTTTTTTTAAGATAGTCTGAATAATGTTGGAAAAAGCAGCCATTGACATCCATAGTAGTTTTTTAAGCACAAATGAAAATCTTTAAGGGACAGTACAACTAAAAATAAAAATATACCCAGTTGTTAAATAGGATATTCTGTAGAATGTTGGGGGGGAGCAGCCATTGAGATCCATAGTAGTTTTTTAGCACATCTGAAAATCTTAAAGGGGCAGTAGCACACCTCAACATTAAAATATACTCAGTTTCTGTTAAATAAGATATTTTGAGGGAAGAAAGCAGCCATTGGCATCCATAGTAGGAATTAGGCCTGTCACAATAATCAAAATATGGACTTATCGCACAACACATGGACGTGACCTCAATCAATTTTGGTGATGCAATACATATCACCCATACATAAAAACCAATTCTAGCAACATTTTAGCTGATTGCTCAACCTCTTTATTGGAGGTGTCTTTGTCATGGTTAAAGTAAATTATAGTAAATACTGTAGTGTTTTAAGTGTATTTTCATGTGGGTGTCTGACGACAGAATAGATCTGGTAGCAGATATCACAGCCTCTGTTACTCTTTACCTTGCACTTCTTTTTTTTTTTTTGTTAACATTTATCTTTATTTTGAATGTTTAGGATATATGTTTTCACATTCTGTTTCCAAAGCCTCATTATTAAATTGTTAAAATGACTAAAATATAAATATTCTTAAAAAATAAATTGTGTTCTTTGGAAGAGAGTACTTGCATTATTATATTATATTGTTATTCTGGTGTTATATAATGAGCGGCATAAAATGGCCTTAAAATGGCAATGATATTGTTCATCGCAATATATTTTGGTGCAATATATCGTACAACAATAAACAGATATCAACACAGGCCTAGTAGGAATACCCCCCCCCCCAGCATTCTTCAGCATATCTAAAGAAACTCTTTATTAAATAATTACAGATTTTTATTTTGGGGTGAACTGCCTCTTTAATAGCTTCATATGATATTAGAAGCTTATGAGAATGTTAGCGATAAGCTTGTAGAAATGGTTTGAAATCCAGCTGACATTTAATGTCATTTTTAAGTACAATTTACATATTAATATTCATGCTTTTATTTTTATATATTTAAAATATATAGTTACTATTTGTTTGTCTTTTTTATAATGAAGTTGAATTTAGACAGCATTTTTGTTTTGAAAGTATCATTTTTTTATTATTTTTTCATGTTTAGGACAGTATTTGATCAAACTTTGTAAAATAATATTTGTTGATTTATATTTGATTGATCAGTCCATTGATTAAATGGTGATTTTTGAATTGATTTGTCATGACTGAAGCCATTGCTGCTGATATGGCATTACATCATGCATGAATTTGAAAATTACATTTATACAAAAATGCATTACATTTTAAATTAATTTGTTTGTAATAATGGCAGCAATAATGTTACTTGCATTTCTCAAAAATAAATAAATGTATTTAGTGTTTGTGTAAAAATAACATTTTTAAAAATGTTGTAACGAGTCACAAGAAGTTAGAAAAGAAAAATTACAAAATATATTGGACAATCTAGAAATTAGTAAACGTATAACATAATACATTACTACATAATAAATGTAGTAATGTATAATATCTCAAATATCTCAATGTATAGATTTTGTCCAAAATATTTTAACTTGTTCATATTTGTACATGACGTATATAATTATTGCAGATTTAAATTTAAATTGCAGACAATTCATTATTTTGTAGAATTTTTTTATTAGTGAACTTGTTTGTTTGTTGTTTTTAATAGTAATATTTGGATTTTTATAGAACTTCTATGACTTTCTTAATTTGTATAACTTTTAAAAAGTGTTTTTGTAGCTTATTAATTTTTCTTAGTATATTTTAGTCTAATGCTATCTTTATCCATTTGAATCACCATTTAGCATTTGGTGGCTGTTGAAGTTAAATAAAGTATTGATTTGAAATGAGCATCGTGTTCATCGTTTGTTTAATTTTATAAAGCACATTTAAAACAACCTTGGCTTATCAAAGTGCTTTACGAAAATTACAGTTAAAAATCAACACATGATGTCCATGATAGGCTTGTGCCGGTATTCGGTAATGCGATAAAGCACGATATTGTTATCGCGGGCACTTAAAAATACCATGAAAAATAATAGATCCGAATTTATATACTTAGAACGCGCCTTAGCTTATTTTCCATCAACCGCTTGAAGAAACACTGCGTATATGCTGCGCAGAACTGATGCGCACTCTGATGTAAACAATCCCCACATGTAGAAGCACTGTGTGCACGCAGTGCGCACCGCCGCTGCCACCGCACTATAATCCTCACACGAAGAAGCATGGCGGAAGGAGGAACGCTGCCGACAATTTATTCCCCTTCAGCTTATTTTCCATCAACCGCTTAAAGAGACACTGCGTATATGTTGCGCAGAACTGATGCGCACTGATGTAAACAATCCCCGCATGTAGAAGCACTGTGCGCGCGCCGCCGCTGCCACCGCTCTCTAATCCTCACACGAAGAAGAGGCATGGCGGAAGGAGGAACGCTGCCGACAATTTATCCCCCTTCAAAAAAAAAGTCAGAGGTTTGGAAATATTTTGGGTTCCAAAAAAATGCAGAGGGATTGCTGATCGAAGACGGTTTCCCTTTGCACATTCACTTTGATGTAATTGCTCAAGTTTACTTTTATATTGTGTATTGTTTTATTTATATTTATTTGTATTTAAAAGTACCTTTAGTTAATTAAAAAGTTATTAAAGTTACTAAGTTGACGAAACTGAAGTTTTTTTGTGTTTTTTTACCTGTTTCTCTAGTAAAATTACAATATCGTGATAATACCGTATACCGTGATAAAAGCTCAATCAATTAATCGCAGCATGAAAATGTGATACCGGCACACGCCTAGTCCACGAGTATACAAATAGGATTTTTAGGACTTTCTGAAAGTCTGCCATTTATATTCACTTTTGCATTTCTTTAGTAATGTTGTTAAATGAGCCAGCCGTTATAGATTTTGGGATCAGTGAACTTTTTTTGGTCTCGTGTTTTCTCAAGTTTACATCTGAAAACCTGCAATAGTTCACTTTAAATTGTAAACCAAGTCAAATCAATCACAAGAGTGTGTTGTGTTTACAGAGGGCTGCTTCTGAAGGTGTGTTTGTTTTGTGTGTGTTTTGCAGCTATAAGAAGAAGGATGGCGATCTGGCTGCGGCTCTGGTGCGCATTAAGGATCTGGAAGCGCAGTATAATAAGAACGAAGCTGCGCTGAACACGGCGCTGAGCGAGAACGGCTCTCTGAGCGCTGAACTGGCTGATCTCAAGGCTCAACTCGCCAAGGTCAGTCTGCTGGAAATCCTGCACAAGGCTTGAATGTAATCTAGTGTTTTCAAGGTTTGGAAAGTGTGTAGATTTAGGATATTCAGAATTGTTTGTCCTTAATACGGCTGCACAGTATATAGTTTCAGCATTGAAATCACAATGTGCGCATTGGCAGTAGTCACATCACTGAATATGCAGTGTTGAGTCTGAATTACATTTGAGAACTTCTCGTGTTTCTTGTCTAAAATCTAAATTTCATACTGAAACAAGATTATTTTACTTGACCCGCTGGTTCACTTTAAGTTTAACTTAATTTTGACCGATTATTTCTGAAAGTAAAAGCTAAATATTCACACTTGATTTAAGAATTTAATTGGACTAGAAAAGAGGCAAAGTCTCTAAGAAAACACTAGTTTCTGTATTATTGAACTGTCCAGAGAAACGTTAAACGGAGCTATTTACACCAGCTGGTGAAACCATATTCGTATGGCAATATCTATATCTCAGAAAATCAAAATGTTGCAATATCAGATTCTTCCAATGTCTTGCAGCCAGACATATAATAATACACTAATAATGCAATTACTACACAATATAATGATTTAATATAGCTTTTTGCTTTTTAATGTAAAGTCAAGAGTCTTCACATGTGCTTGTAGCGTGATTTACCTGTCTATATATTCACCTTATTCTCCGTGTATGAGTGGGCGCAGCCATTTGAATCATTTTGGCTCGAGACTTCCGGTCTCATTCACTTCCATTCATTTTTAGAGGTTAAAAACAGCTCGTTTTGCTGCTTGGTGTTGCAAACTGACATTTTCTTATTATAATATTCTATTTTGTCTGTATTGTCATGCAAACACTTGTTTGTAGAGTAAGTAGTTTAACCGTTTTCTGCCGTTTATTATTCCTAGTCATTTCTCCCATTGGCAGCTGAATCGGAAGTTCTAAAACAATCGCAAAAACGAGCGCACTTCCGGATTGAAGAATAAGGTCAATAGAATCTCAAAATGCTTAATTGCATCCAAAATAAACGTTTGTATTTACAAAATACATTTGTGTATATAAATACATGCATGTGCTGTAAAGTTTGTGCTGCCTTTAATAATGTTTAGTTGAATCAAATGAGCTTCTCTAGTCATAGCAACTAAGATTAGTGTGACTAAATGTTAAGTTTAACTTTGTAAAATTAAAAACAAAGTTTAAAACCTGATTAATTTATTATAATAAGTTAAAGCAACATAAAAAATACATGTTTTCTTGACTTTGTCATAGTTTTACAGTGACTATTGTATAAAATATTTGTTTATGTATATATTTAATTACTTGTAGATAATACTAATTATATATAAATATAAATAAGTGTACAGTATGTTTGTGTATTTATACATTTAAACATATAGAGTATATTATGTAAATCCAAACTTTTATCTTTTATACTTTTTATACATGCATAAATACACACACGCTGCATGGAGATTATAACTTCACAAGTGAACAATGCATGACATTTAAAATACAAATACGTTTAAGTTGAAAGATTGCACATTTGAGATGATAATGACAGTAATTACATTTTGGGTAAAGATCAAAGTGTCCAATGTATACTATTAGTGTTAAAAGTAACGTGGCTTTGAAGTGCTCTAGTGTGTCTCTGTGTTTGCACTCAGTGAACATCGGTATCAAACTCAATACTTTGGACAACACTATATCCTATACTACAGAATACTTGAACTAATAGCATCTGATATAATGTGATCAGTGTTTCCTCTAGGATTTTTTTCCAGCTGTGGCGGCAGCCTTTTGCACAGATCCATCAACCACCAATGCTGTTATTTCAATGACAAAATGTCATGAGCCCAGTATTACAAGTCGAAATCGCTTTTAAGTAATACGAGCATGCGAATCTCTGCTTGAGCACCGATTTTCTCTGTTCGCGCACGTCTTACACACCCTCGAATATACACAGCTCAAATGCAGATTTTCTTGTGCGCGCTCAAATAAACCCTGCTGAAGTGCTATTTAGTGCGTTTATGTAACGGGTATGTCTTTGACATTTTATTTACTAGGAATATTTATAAATGTCTACAATAGACCTACCACATTAATGCATCTTGAAGTACAGTGAAATGGTTATAAACTCCAGCAAGAAAGTCATTGCAAGCAAAACCGTAGACCTTTTATCTATAAATAAAGTATAATTACATAAACTGCGTTCATCTTAACTGAAAGCTACGTCGTGTTTGCTAGCCTCATGCATCACGCACCTGTCAGTCAGTCAGCATATCACCTTAAAGGGTGAAAGCATAGCACTACTACGATTACAGAAAAGTTTGCGCTGTTATAATTCACTTACCTTTTAGTACATTTTGATGTGATTATAACCCGCTATTAAAAAAAAACGACTGAATGTTTTGAAAGTGCTGGAAAAGGTTAAATTCATCTGCAAAGTGCTTTAATTTGTCTTTGGAAAATGTATTAGAACCCCGGTGTGTGTTTGATCAGTATGTCTTCACGTATATGTGTGTATATGTGTGTTTTTAGGCTGAAGATGCTCATGGAGTGGCGAAGAAGCAGCTGGAGGTGGAGACTCTGATGAGGGTGGATCTGGAGAACCGCTGCCAGAGCCTGACGGAGGAGCTGGAGTTTAGGAAAAGCATGTTTGATGAGGTCAGACACACCACTAGCTAGAGATGTAGAGAGTCACTCATTTCTCAATTCAGTTTTCCTACTTTTCTTGTAATTGTGAAGAGTATTTTCTTCGATTAGGCTATAACTGTACATATATATATATACATGAAAAGGGGAAAAAGAAAAATAGAATTATATTTAAATATATATACACTTGTATTAGACACTCATCTGATGCTTGTATTTGCACTAGCTCCACGTTTACAACTTCCCGCATTAGGTTAAATTAGGCTCTATTGTCTCCTTTACTTCCACTGTATCTGTTCAGCTGAGTGAACGGAACCAACCCCCTGATGTCAGACACTGCCCTAGGTCTAAAATCTATAGTAAAACATGCAGTTTTCTGCTAAATGGTTACATCAATCGAGTTTGTTTAATATATTTTCACCTAAAGTGGAATCCAATCACAAAATGAGGTAAACTTGACTGAGTACTTCATTTCCTCTTTAATGGTGCCAACTGATGATCAACAGTATGAATGAAAGCCTCTATTCAGTAGAGGAAACCAGCAACAATCAAGAATGCATGATTATATGCTGTCATGGCTGGGCATTTTCAAAAATGTGCTTATAATGGAAGTTAGTGGGTCAAAAACAGCCCCAACATAATGAAAAGATAGTCAGTTTGAGCAGTACACAAAGGTTAATCAAATAAAAGATGATGTGTGACTTGTGTGAAAGATGATCCATGTGTGTTTGTGCAGGAGGTGCGCGAGACTCGGCGGCGTCATGAGAAGCGTATAGTGGAGGTGGACTCCGGCATGCAGCAGGACTACGAGTTCAAGCTGTCGCAGGCGCTGCAGGATCTGCGCAAACAACACGAGGAGCAGGTGCAGATCTACAAGGAGGAGCTCCAGCACACCTTCAAGGCCAAGGTCAGCAGCACAATTGACACAAGTATTTCTTCTGCTAATGAAATAAGGTACAAAATAACAATGAATCGTCTGCAATTGAAATAGAAATCTGCAATAATAATTGTGCATTTTACATACAAATGAGCTATTTAGAAAAAGAATATTTGTAAAATACATATTGAACAAAGCTAAAGTTAGCTTATTCATAACATTAAAAATGTTTATTTTTTTATGAGTTGTCCACAATTAAAATTCTACACACACGCACCCCTCTTATGTCTTATAAAAATATGGTTCGAGACAAGAAATGGTCTGCAATTTAAATTAAATGTATAATAGTAATGCATTTTATATACAAATATGATAATGTCTAAGATGTATTAGACAAAATATAGATTTTGACATTAAACACAGTCATTAATGTTTATTTCATCAAATATATTTTATAATTAATTGCATTATTGTGGAATTTACTAGTCCCGCACAGAGTCTGCGTTTGCAGAAATCCACCAATGTTAGACCCCATCATTGAATCTGTTTATTCACCCATGTAAATGTGTGGAAAGTGTGTTTATTCAGTTTTTAGATTAATTTCATTAATGTTATTAACTAATATTCCAATGTTTATATGATTTTTATTATTTTTAATTAATATTTTAGGTCTTTTAGCCTATATGTATTGTATAAGAAACCTTTGGATCTTATTAGACTTGCATCGTAAATAAATGTTATTAAAAGTTGTTGTTTTTTATTATCATGTCTTTTTTAGTTACTATATTACTAAAATCATTCTGCATAAATTTGCAGATTATTTGTTTATTTTTACAAACATTCTGCAGAAATAGAAAAAAATGACAGCCGATTTCGTGCCTTTTGTTATTAATTAAAAGAAATGTTATATATATTTTTTGCACTTCACGTTATGCATGTTTATTTAGTTAAATGCAAACAAAAGTGGCATTATTGAGCTACAGATGAAGCTGCTCATCACCAAAAGGCCTGTCATGATGAATCACTTCTGTCGTATGATAAATTGCGATAGAAATGACTTCACTAAGTGTTGATTATTGTTATTTAAAGCCATTTCATGCCACTGATTATGATTATGCAACGGCATGGGAATACTGATAGACAAACACTTTCAAGGGACAAAAGCTGATTTATGGGCCAGTTTCCACTGAGTGGAACTGTACAGTACGTTTCGGTATGCTTTGAGGGCCATTTCCACTCTCAAAAGGTACCAAAAAGCAAACCTAGCACAACAAAAGGGTACCGGGTGGAGCAAGACGCGCAGCTGAATACTATTCGTTTACAGAGATATGCCTTAAGGCCTAAATGTCTGCTGTGTGTAGTTTTTCTGTAATTGATAACATATCGGAGACTGTAAGAAGCTCTGTGTCCATATATGATGCATGTATTTATTTATTCAATATAATTGCAGATGTTACAGTAGGCTGTCATTGATCTGCAGTTATAATCAAATCATGTTCATAGAAAGGTTAGTGATGAACATTTATACACAAGTATTTGTGTGTAAAGCATCTGTTTTGTGAGAAGTGCTTCTTATATGATATGTGAATGACCTGTACGGCATTACTGTAGACATCTCGAGCAAGAATGACGTCGACTGAAACTTTTTCATACACCACGCCCACCAAAGGCGTACCAATGGTGGAGAGACAAGCCTGATAAGGGTGACCCATACCTAAGCGTACTGCACCACTGATAGCTCGTTTCCACTGACTGGTACGGTGCGGTTTGGTACGGGTCACCTTTATCAGGCTTGCGTTTCCACTAACAAGGGTACCCTTTTGGTGGGCGTGGTGTACGACAAAGTTTCAGTCGACGTCATTCTAGCTCGAGGAAATGTCTACAATAAAGCTGTACGGGTCACTTACATATCATATGAGAAGCTCTTCTCACAAAACAGATGCTTCATACACATAAATACTTGTGTAGAAATGTTTATTACTAACTTTACTATGAACATGAGTTGATTATAACTGCAGATCAATGACAGTGCGAAACCTACTGTAACGTCTGTAATTACATTAAATAACTAAATAAATGAACATATATAAACACATACAGCCCCTTACAGTCTCCGATATGTTACCAACTACAGAAGAACTACACACAGCAGACATTTAGTGCTTATTTAGGTTCAAAACAACACAAAATATAGCCTACAGTCAGTGTAAACCTCTCATCTGCGTCTGTAATCTTCAGCAGCACACGTAGCCTCTGTTAGAGAGTAATTCCGTCATTCCCAGCTCATATTAGTCCAAAATGTGAAGATAATAAGTCGGCTGTTCATCAAGACGACGACAAAGTTAGTTTGAGCCCAGATCGACCACGGCTCGTTATTATATGTATTTATAATTCCGCTGTAATCTCTCGGCTGTGTATTTCAAACAATTCAAACGTGATCCTGGACCACGAAACTAGTCATAAGGGCTAATTTTGGGAAATTGAGATTTCTACATCATATAAAAGCTGAATAAATGAGCCTTCCATTGATGTGTGGTTTGATGGAATAGGACCATTTGTGGCTGAGACGATAATCTGAAGTCTGAGGGTTAAAAGCTCATAATATTGGGTTAAAGTTAAATAATGGGTCAAAATATAAAAAAATCTCCTTTTTAAAGTTTTGCTAGTGTCGCAGTATTTTAATGATGCATATTTTTACCATTTTCAGGGATGGCATTTCACTTTATTTTTAAATAATTCAGGTCTTTTATTTATTATTTTGAAGAAAATGCAACAAAAGTGTAGTTTAGTTTATATGTATGATGTCAGTTCTAAAATATAATATTTTATATTAAAGAAAAATCTGCAAAAATTGATATCAGCTGGTCACACTTCAAAAATCAGGAATCTGTATCACCAAGATTTATTTTATTTCATCGATGCCAAAAAATTAATGTCATCACAAATCTTTATTTTCAGCCACGTGCATATTTGACCCAGACTTTTCATTTGAGCACATCCCTAGTCGTGACCGGCCTAATCACTATGAACATGCTCTGTGTGCTAACTGACATGTGTGTTTTTGTGTGTAGCTGGATAATGCTAAGGTGTCATCTGACCTAAATGATAAAGCGGTGCTGACGGCGCGTGAAGAACTGCAGGAGGCTCACGTGAGGATTGAGGGTTTGAGTTACCAGCTCAGCGCCCTGCAGAAACAGGTAAAAACACACCTGCAGAGCAGATGAAGCTAATGCGCTAATCGTCCCAGGTGTGATTGGGTTGCACAACATTGCTGAATGTTAATAGTGTTGTAGCATTTCTGAGTTTGACAGATTGAACTTGTATTGACTGTAAACGTGTATTTATCAACCGAAATGTTAATATACATGTCTATTATTTGCAGAAATCTGATTATTACATTTATAATACTTTAAAAAGATATTCAGCAATCTTTTTGGAAACTTCTTTTGAGTTATAAATATATCTAATATGCTTTATTTGTTTGTGGTTTTTATTGTTAAAAAAGAAAACCAGATTTGAGTTTCTATGAATTTAATTCCTTTCATTCCAGTGTGGTTAATGCTGTGGTGAATCACGATGCTTCATTCCTGACATGTTTTCCTCTTCCTCCACCCGCAGGCGTCCGCCGCAGAGGAGCGCATCCGCGAGCTGGAGGGCCTGCTGTCCAGCGACCGGGACAAATACCGCCGCCAGCTGGACGCTAAAGAGCGCGAGATGGCGGAGATGAGGGAGTGCATGCAGCAGCAGCTCAACGAGTACCAGGAGCTGCTGGACGTCAAACTGGCCCTGGACATGGAGATCAACGCCTACAGGAAACTGCTGGAGGGGGAGGAGGACAGGTGAGCCTCGACACCACACTAAACACCTGCGATCTTCATAAGACATCAGCATGTGTTCTAAATGAGGGATTTAGAATGTACGGAATTTAAAATGGAACACGGGATTCCAAATCTGACACCGCTCAGAAGACTAATGCTGTGTTCCAATTTGCATATTCAATTCAAGTTGATTTGTGTAGCGCTTTCCACAATATTTGAGGCCTTGAGACGAAGAACCATATGTCCATATTTTCAGATTACATTACATTACAGAATACATTATATTGAATATTTTTATTTTGCTCTAAGATAGACAATAAAAGCTTCTCAATTCCAAAGAGATCACATTTATTTCAGTGTCAGTATTAAAAATCAGAAGTTATTGTGATGTTTTTTTTTTTTTTTTTCTCTTAAATTTAAAAGAACGGTCAAGTTAGTGTAGAACAGGGTTCACCAACCTTTTTGAAACTGAGAGCTACTTTTTGGGTACCAATTAATGTGAAGGCTCCATTGCTTTTGGGAGGTTTATCGCGATTAGCCAAAATGACAAGTTTTAGTCTTTTAATTGTGATTATTCAGATGTAAAATTAATGTAAACTCAAGACAAAGAAACTTTTTAAAATTTAAAATATGATTGTTTATCAGAATTTTTGTTTACAGTAAGTTGTAACTAGTGTTGTCGCAATACCATTAATTCATCTTACGATACTATACCAACTAAAGTATCGCGATACCAAGTAGTATTGCGAATAGTGTAATTCATAAATCAAATTATATAGTAAATTGTCAGAAATACTATGTTATAATAGGCCTACTTGAATGTAAATCATTATTCACAAAAAGTGCTCGATGTAGTCACCTCAAACGATGCAGAGACAACAAACCTGACTTCCCTTTTTCTCTCATAATTCAGCGCTTTTGGAAAATGAGCATCAACACAACATTTAGAGTGGAAGTTGGGTTGAGACAGACTCATTTCTTACATCTAACATAGTAGGCTACCTAATAGGGTAAATAAGATATACATACATTTTTTTAATATTTAGATATATTATTTTAATTCTGAAATTTTCCGCAAATTTCTGGGAATTACCACCAAAAAAAGTCATTTTTTATTTTGAAAAACTAGCAGGTCTGAAAACACAACTACATTTGACTGGTCTTATATCCAGGATGCTTCCTTTTGTATCTTTCTGAACCTGAATCTGCTTCCTGGTTCGTTCAGTTTTGAAATGCGCTCGCCCACAGTTTAAGATTACTGGTTTTTAAAATGCCTTTAAGCCAAACGCCCTCAAGCTTGTTCATGTACTTGTTATTGATGTTCACAAAGTAGACATTCTTCAGATGTGCTTTTCAATCAGCAATGATGGGAATGTGAACCTGGACGCTGTTGTAGAAGCATTTTAGGCTTATTAGCTTTCAAATTGAGCCTGAAAGTGCCGTCTTGTTTATTTACTACACTTTAAAATGACGTTCAAGCACATCTGTGGCTGAAAGCGTTATTTGAGAGCATTTTTAATGCGTCTGACATCCAAAACACTTAATTTTCCAAGGTTAATTCTAAAGTACGCTGTCGAGTCAGGTTTTGTGCTTGAACACAATTGACTTGACTTTTAAAATGCTTGTTTTGTGACCCGTTAAAGCGTTTAGCACGCAAGCCACACATTTTTGGGCTATTCCTGAGTGTTTTGCACACACTTTTTGTGCTCTGACAGCTGATTATTATGGTCATTCGTCTTTACACTCACACACCTGCAGTCCGTGACTCGCTCCTCTTCACATTTTTTGTGTTTCATACTTGACATACTCTAGGAGGCACAGGTAGGTTGTAAAATGTCAGGGAGGAATGATAATTGCGTTTCCCCACTCGTGCGCGGTTTACCATGAAGACGCTAACCGACAGCTAGTTCATCTTGAAGATTGAGAGCAGATAGTTGAGATATTTGGAGGACAGGTGATAGCGCAGTCACTAGGGGTGTGTGATTATTGGAGGAGAGAGATAGATGCATGTGTATTATCGTGGTTTTTGGCTGATAACTATACTTAGCCAATGTTACTGTACTGAGAGCTGACTGTTAAAGCTTTTGATGAAGCGAGGATTGAGATTACCAAACTAATGACTAATATAATCTACTTTATATATTAACATGATTTTTTTTTTTAATTCATAATACTAATTTGAACATGAAAATTCTTAGGGTTGTGATGATCAAATTAGTTAACGTCTATTAAATAAATAAATTACATCAAAGAACGATTTTAGATTACCAAATTTATGACTTGTATTGATATTGTGTTGAGTCTCCTGCTGCAAGTTCAGATGGGGCTGGGCGATATGGCAAAAATGCAAGCTCAATAATTATTTTACTTATTGATCGATGACGATATACATTTCTATATAAGTTGTTAATGCTTCCAAATTTAAGAGTACCCCAATAATGACTGAAGCCACAAAAATTAGAGGGTCCAATTAATGGCTCAACATTTTTATTTATTTTTGGGGGGGTTTTCATCTTTTAATGTATAGGACAGTAGAGATTATTGACAGGAAAGCATGGGGAGCAGAGAGAGGGGAAAGATCTGCATAGGGCCGCGAGGCGGAAATCGAACTCGGGTCGCCGTAATCAAAGTGCATGTGTTGACGCACTAACCACTACATCACTGGCGCCGACATCTTTGGCTGATAAATTTTCAGTGTACGGAAATTTGGTGCATCTTTAATATCTATGTTCCCATTGTTGCACATTTCTGCCATGTAATTGGCTTTTAGATCAGTATAGAGCATGGGTCTCAAACTCAAATCCTGGAGTGCCGCAGCTCTGCACAGTTTTTCTCCAACCCTATTCAAACACAGCTGATCCAACAAATTAAGGTGTTCAAGACTAGTAGGGACTATTGAGCAGATGTGTGTTTGAGGTGGTTTGAGCTAAACTATGCAGCGCTGTGACCCTTCAGGAATTGAGTTTGAGACCCTTGATATAGAGGAAAAAAAAGTCTAAAGCTTATTGTTATTGACTAATCTTATTGTAATTTAATTTAATATTGTTTATCGGCCCAGATCTAGGTTCAGATGCTTCTAAGTTCAGAAAAACATTGTAATCGTCTCAGGATATGCATTTAATTTTAGAATCATTTTGCAATCATTTTTACATGTAAGGTGTGTAGACTCCACCCCCTTTCATAAACAGACTCTGCTCTGATTGGTCAGCTGGCTGAGTCTGTTTTGATTGATCTTTGTCTGAAACTAAACTCAGTACACAGTATTGTGTGTTATCAGATGGTGGGAATTATGCAAATGAGTTACTTTGTTTTTTTTTAATCTAAATTTATTTATTTTGGAAAAGATTAAAAATATATAATTATTGTTGGTGGGGTGGCTCAGGGGTTAGCACTGTTGCCTCATAGCAAGAAGGTCGCTAGTTCGAGTCCCAGCTGGGTCAGTTGGCATTTCTGTGTGGAGTTTTGCATGTTCTCCCCGTGTTGGCATGGGGTTCCTTCGGGTGCTTCGGTTTCCCTTACAGTCCAAACACATGCACTATAGGTGAATTGAGTAAACTAAACTGTTCGTAGTGTGAATGTGAGTGTATGGGTATTTCCCAGTACTGGGTTGCAGCTAAGACATCCACTGCGTAAAACCTGCTGAATAAGTTGGCGTTTCATTCCGATGTGGTGACCCCTGATAAATAATGGCCGAAGCTGAAAGAAAATAAAATGAAAATGAATTCATGTAGTCGATTCAGAGCTCAGTCTACCTTTTCTTAAGCCAAATTCCTTGTAGAGTCAAATTGAGCATGCATTTTTAGAAGGTGAGTCAAGATGAAGTTTTAACATTAACCTGCAGCAGCGCTCATTACTGTCAGTTCCAGAGCAGTGGACCAACCAGATGAGGACTAGCAAGCCTCCATGTAGCAACTTGGCATGACAATAGCAACATGGCAGAACTACATCTGAGCTCTGCATCTTGCGTTTTAAGATGCAAATATGTGTTGTTGTTTTTTTATGAATGGCTGCTCAGTTTTTGCACTGATGTGGTTTTATTTCAGCCAAACTGTGACTGCACATTTGGACTGACTGTATTTGCTGTGGGAGAGCATGAACAGAACTGACGATTGCATGTACCCTTACACCTCTAATAAAAAAAAAATCTGCATGTCTGTCTCTTCCAGGCTCAAGCTGTCCCCCAGTCCATCCTCCAGGGTGACTGTGTCCCGCACCACAGCGAGCAGCACCTCTGCATCCTCACGGAGCTCTCGCGCCAAGAGGAAGCGTGTGGAACTGGAGGAATCATCCACCGCCGGCCCCAAAGTGCAGATCAGTCAGCAGGCTGAAGCCACCGGCAGCGTCAGCATTGAGGAGATCGACCTGGAGGGCAAATCTGTGACCCTCAGGAACAACTCTGACAAGGTACAGACAGTTTGAAGACTCAGACTGGGAAAGTATGTGGGATTGCATAGCATTACTTAAAATCACAATCCTTTAAAATTCTAGAAATGCTATTTTTATTTATATATATATATATATATATATATATATATATATATATATATATATATATATATATATATATATATATATATATATATATATATATATATATATATATATATATATATATATATATATATATATATTTATTTATTTAATTCAGGTTTATATTTTATAAATCTCTGCATTTAATAATGCCATTTAAACATTTCAGATTGCTTTTAAACACACCATTTGTAATGGTGTTGGATGTTAGTTAACATTCTAGCCTAAAACAAAGCCACAATAAATGAGTGAATAAATGAGTAAATAAATGAGCAAATAATCACTATTTATTTGAATTCAGGATCAGTCTCTGGGCAGCTGGCGACTAAAGAGACAAATTGAAGACGGAGAGGAAATTACCTATAAATTCAGCCCCAAGTTTGTCCTGAAGGCCGGTCAGACAGTTACAGTAAGCCAATTGGACCAGATCTCATTAATTTAATGTATTTTAATGACGCTCTTTTAGATGTTCAACTGTTTTGTTTTGTCAGGTGTGGAGCGCTGATGCTGGCGTGTCCCATAGTCCTCCTTCAGACCTGCTGTGGAAGAGCCAGAGCTCCTGGGGCACTGGAGAAAACACCCTCACCCTATTGGTCAATTCAAGTGGAGAGGTGCGGTTTGTTATTATTTTTAAACCATTTTTGATGTGTGAACCCTTTTCTGAATCAATGATGACTGTTTACAGGACGTGGCAAAGCGAACCGTCACAAAAAGTGTGATAGAAATGGAGAATGGTGACGATGAGGAGGGAGACTTTGGAGATGAAGACCTTTTCCATCAGCAGGTTTGTCAAAAATGGCTCCATTCAATTCTTTATATATATATATATATATATATATATATATATATACACAATAAATTCTGCTTTTACTGTTTATATTTGCCACCAGTTAATCAGGAAGTGATTATTTTAACATGGCTACTTTGCTATACCTTTTTTTTTTTTGTATTCGTTAGTCACAATCAGCTGGTTTGTAAACAACATGAAGGTTTTTTTTTCACACTGAATTGTAAATTTTATTAGTTTTTTTTTTCATATACTTTAACCTAAAAATTTGATGCACAATCTGCAGGTTTGTGAAGTAAATACTAAATTTTGTATGCATTTTTTCCCCCATATTTGTTATCCTAAATTTATCTCGCTCAATCATTAGGTTTCTGAAGAATGTAAAGGCCTTTTGAGTCCAAAATGAACGTATACCATTTTTTAAATAGAGGATCCTAAAAATTATGTAGACGACGTAAAGGTTTCTTTTCACACTGAATTCCAAGTTTGGTATGCATTTTTTTAAAATATCTGTTACCATCAACAGTCTTTATGCACAATCTGCAGGTTTATAAAGAACGTGAAGCTCTCAACACACTAAATCCATTGTTTAACTGTACGTATTTTCGTATTCGCCTTGCTTGTTGGATTCGTTTATCTGCAATTATCAGGCTTGCAAAGAAATTAAAGCGCTTTTTAACCAAAATCCGTAATTTTCATGTTTTTTTTTGTATTTGTCGTCCTAAAATTCGTAATTTGTATTTGTCGTCCTTTTAAATTTGTGAATTTTAAAAGTAGCTCTTCAGGAGCATCAATTCATATCGCAACAATGCCAAGTTATTTCCAACGCACTGCAGTCAAACTGTACTGCAAAAGCCTGACACGTGAAATAATAATCAGACTAATGCATTCGTTTAGAAGTTGTGCACTATAATTAATCCAGCAGACCTTTCCTATTGTAACCTTTGATTAATTTTCTCATTTTCAGGGCGATCCAAAGACTCAAAGAGCCAGAGAATGTGCAGTGATGTGATGGAGCCGTGCACCTTTTAGTATTTCCCCTTTCCCACAATTCAGTCTTTTTGTAGAGCCACTACTTTTTGTATTCTTTGATCATGAGCGCATAACAACCCTCCCTCGACCCTTTATTTTCTACACGGACCTCATTTGTAAAGCCAGTTAATCTTCAGCTGTTTTTCAGCTCCTCAATAATAGTTTTTCCAGACAGCAAGAATGACGGAAACTTCACATAATGCGCAGTCATCGGAGAATAAGTTAAATGACCTGAAATTAGAGTATTTGTGCGCGCCGGTGACTGAGGAATCTGCGTATCCATTGGTCATTGCGGGGATATGAATGGGTGAATATGTTCTGTAGTGCACTATATAGCTTGTAACTGACAGCTGTCGCTTTAGCACACCCCTTGTTTTCGCTTTGCTAACCAGATTAACAGGGTGGAAACTTTTACAGGATTACTCCCATTATTAAACATTTAGGGCTCGGATACAATTTGCAGTGTTTGATTAATGCTTAACGTAGTGTTATTTGTGTTTAAATCAGTGATTTTTGAATGTTAATAGACCCCCATCATAACCTTAATAGTTGAGTGTTCATTTGAATGTTAGCTAGCTAATGAGTAACCAGAACAGTACTTTCTGATGAGTATAGTGTCAAGATGGAATGGATATCAATGAGCTACTTCAGTATTTTAACGTTTATTTGGATATTCTGAAAACTGTTTGAATATTAAAAGATAAGTATTTGATAGTTGAGAACTATTTGAATATTCCTAAATTAAAATTTTTTGAATCTTGTTAATCCAAAATCTGTCTGAATATACTATAAAAGCTGTTTGAATATGCTAAGACTAATTTGAATATTCTAAAAACAGTTTGAGTATTTTATAGTTTTTAAATTCTCTGAAAACATTTTAGATATTAACAGGCTGTTTGAACGTTGGAAAAACTATTTGAATATTACTAAAAGTACTTGAATATTAAAATCTGTGAATATTCCAAAAAAACTGTTTGAATATTCTAAAAGATTTTGAATATCCAAAAAAACCCAGGATCTTTAAAAAAAAAAACATCTGAATATTCCAAAAACATTTTGAATAATAAAAAACAAGGTGTATATTAAAAAAATATATATTTGATTACTCTAAATATTTAAATATTCCAAAAAAAAATTAAGATCTACAATCTGAATATTATAAAAACAGTTTGATTTATTCTATAGTTAATTTGAATATTCTAAAAACATTTTGAATATTACTAAAAGTTTGACTTAAAGTATTTGGATATTAAAATGATCCAAATACTTAAATATTAAAATGTTAATATTCCAAAAAGCAGTTTGAATATTCTAAAGCAGTTTGAACATTGAAAAAACTATTTGAATATTCAAAAAAACAAATTTGAATATTCAAAAAAAAAACAACAACAAAAAACAAGTTTGAATATTCAAAAAAAACAAGTTGAAGAATCAACTTTATACCAAAATTTAAAAAATTCAAAGCAATCCTAATATTTCAAAAACTGCCTGAATATTTCAGTAAGCAGTGTTAATATTCCAGAAAACTTTGAATATTCCAAAAAAAAAAGTATTCAAAAAACAGTTTGAGTATTCTATTGTTTATTTGAATATTAATGAGCTGTTTCAAAAGTTTAAAATCCATTTGAATATTAAAAGTTTGACTATTCCGAAAAACAATTTGAATATTCAAAACCAAATAGAAGTAATTGAGATGAAAAAAAAAAAAACAATCTGAATATTCCAAAAACTTTTGGAAAATAGTAAATATTAAAATAGCAGTTAGAATGTTTCAAAAAAGAAAATATTTGAGTATTACTAAGTGACTATTCAAAAAAACAAGTTGAATATTAACATCTGTTAATATTCTAAACGCAAGCTTAATATTCCGAAAACTGTTTGAATATTTCATAAAAACTGCTTTTAATATTCTAAAAACAATGTAAAACATTTTTAATATTTTATAAGAGCGGTCTTAATTTGTTGAAACCAATTTAAATATTCGAAAAACGGTCTGACTATTTAAAAAGCTATTTGAATATCGAAATAAAACGTTAATATTATAAAAAAAACAGTTTGAATGTTCTAAAAACGATCTTGATATTCCAAAAACTGCCTGAATATTCCATAAACAGTTTGAATATGTAAACCATTTGAATGTTCAGAACATGTTCCGTTTATTTGAATGTATTGTTGAATGCTAAATTTGATTGACCCTACAGATTGATCAGTTTAGCACTGAATCTTCATTCTGACCTTAATCGACACACTTTTGCAATAAGATCACATCACACGGGGAGATTAACCAAAGAAATGGACGATGAATGAAACCAATTTGACCTTTTTTCTTGCTAGCATTGCTTCTAGCAAAGCACTCCTACAATACAAAAAGCCCATATTTTAGCTGTGGAATCTAGCGGGTAACCTGCGTACATCCACCCTGTTGATTCTGTCGCATTTTAAGTTTTACAGTTTGTTTGTTTCTTTTACTATTATTAAAATGTTTCTCAGACAATTATGCATGCTGCAAATATTTTTATACAAATAAATTGATCTGTGAGTTGACCTCTGAGCGCTAGGGATGGTTTGTCAATTTTCACGACGGCTGCATTACTATGCAGTTTGGTTTTTAGCTATAATCGTATATATATTTTTGATAGGTTTTTTCCTCAGGATTTTTAAAAACCCTAGTGCGCAACCTACATTTTAAAACCATTTGTGAATATATTCGGGTGCAGCGTGTACAAACAAACAACACAAATTGGACTGGGAAACATTTTGTTTTGTTTTTAAGGTTATGCAGTGCGGAACTATTTTCTTATTGTAATGGGGTTATCGTAATCTTCATGTTTACTTATTAGGAGTTTACTTCTGAAGGCTTTGAGAACGGATTGCCTCATAGTTTATCAATTGGGTCAAATTTAAGCAAATTTAGCTTGTATTTGTGTACATTTGTTACTTAGCTTCTGGCTAATAAAATCTATCTTTAAGCTTTATTTTTAAAACTTCATGGGAGTTTCTTATGCCAAACACTCCATCTGTGAATTATTCCTACTCTCGAATTCATCTATTTAGTTGCGAACACTGTTTTCGTGAGGAAATCATCTTCCTTGTTCTGTCAGGTTTTATTAGACCAGAGCTGTGACTAATGTAACAGATATATTGGTATATCTGATGACAGATGATCAATAATCTACTGTAAAGTATCAATTCTGCCATCAGAAAGCAGAGAAATGTGATTCAAGGCTGCCGCTGTTGAGCCGTAAATTGTGAACTCTGAATAAATGTGTTATGTGGGTAAAAGTGAGGACTTTTTGAAGGGCTACAGGAGAAGGGCGCATGCCAAAAGTGTCTCATTGTGATTGTTTTACTTTCGATTTGTCTTTTTTTTGTATGCAATATCCAATAAATGTTTTACATATTACGTTTGCGCCATTTGACTAAATGTGTTGATGAATGCAGCGTCTAAATCGGTCACCTTTTCTTCTGGAATCAGACTATTCTGGTTTTTAATTTACTTGTAAATCCCTTGTTCAGTGTTTCCCAACCCTGTTCCTTAAGGCACACCAACAGTACATATTTTGGATGTCTTCCTTATCTGACTCTTTAACTTGGAGTCTCTTCTAATGCTCTGAGTTGATTCAGGTGTGTTTGATTAGGAAGAGGGTGGAAAATGTGTACTGGTTTCTGTTGGTGTGCCTTTAGGAACAGGGTTGGGAAACACTGGTCTAGTAGTTTATCATCTTGTAACTCTCACAAGGGTAAGTGAGCTTGACAAAGCACCAGTAGAAAGCACACTCTTTCATCTCTAACTGACACTTACACCAGTTTTTGCACCGGACACGTTCTTGCAATTGCTCCATATCTCAAAAATAAAACTGCATATATGAAGTGTGCCTCACACAGGTGAGTGGGCTTGACAAACCACTTGTAGAAACACTTTTCTATATAAAAACATTCCCCCCTCCTTAATCTAGCAGCAAATTTTTTGAGCACTAACAGTTCTTTCGTATAGTTAGCACTTGTATTGCTGCTTGTTGAATCGCTGAATGCCTCAATTGTAAGTCACTTTGGTGGAAAGATCGTCTGCTAAATGTAGATGACAGCAGCACATGGGAAAGTTTTTAAAGCTTATGCTCTAATACAATGCGGGTCGTTTGGGGAAATATGGACTAAACCCGACCTTTGGGTTAAAACAATATAATTGAAAAGATTAACCTCCAACAGTTAAAACAACCCAGTATTCTTATATTAGTGTAATTAATTGAATATTTTAGTAAACTGTGGTAATATTCCAAAAACAATCTGCATGTTCTAAAAACAGTTTGAGTATTCTATAGTTTTATCTGAGTATTCTGAAAACATTTTGAATATTAATCAGCTGTTTGAAGTTGAAAAACCATTTGGTTTTTAAAATCTGTTAATGTTCCAAAAAAGTTTGAATACTCAGTTTGAAAGTTTCAAAGTGACTATTCAAATAAGTTGAATGTTCAAAACTGTTAGTATTGCAAAAATTGTTTGAATGTTCCATAAAAACTATGAATAAAAAAAACAAGGTTTATATTCCAAAATTTGCCTAACATTACATAAAAACAATGAATATTTCAGTAAACTGTTAATATTTCAAAAACAGTTCAGATAAAAAAATACAATCTGCATATTCTAAAAACTGTTTGAGCATCCTAATTTGTTTAAATAATAAAATCTGTTGTTTGAATAATAAAATCTGTTAATATTCCAAAAAGCATTTGAATACTCAAACAATTTAAATATTCCAAAAACAATCTGAATATTCCAAAAACATTTAAAAAAAAGAACAGCTCAAGTGTTTCAAAAGAAACTATTTAAATATTACTAAAAGAGACCATTCAAAAAACAAATTGAATATTCCAAAAACTGTTTGAATATTCAATACAAACAGTGCAAATTCTAAAAACGATGTGAATATTCCAAAAACTAATTGAATGTTAAAAAACAAGGTGTATATTCTAAAAAAATGTCTGAACATTACATAAGCAGTTTGAATATTCTAAAAACTATTTGAATATTAAAAAAAACAAGATATACATTCTAAAAAAACCTATTCTATAGTTTATTTGAATATTCTGAAAACATTCTGAATATTACTTCCAAAAATTTTTTTGAATATTAAAATTTTAATATTACAAAAAGCAGTTTGAATATTCAAAAACAATTTCAATATTCCAAAAACATTTTATTTATTGAAAAAAAGAAAATTTTGAATGTTCCAAAAAAGACTATTTGAATATTACTAAAAGTGTCTATTTAAAACTGTTAATATTTAAAAAAAAACAGTTTGAACATTCCATAAAAACTGCTTCAATATTCTAAAAAGGATTTGGATCCTATTTTAACGACAAGAATTTTTAAAAAAGAGACTTACTGTGTTTATATCACTCTAATATTTTGGTGGACACACTATACCTGCACACTTCTGTCCAAACAGCTTACAAAATCTTCATCATAGGTGCCCTTTAAAGACAATACAACCCTTGAGGGTTATTAATTAAACTTAATTATGTTTAATCCACTTAAATTTGCAAAAACTCAAAAGCTAACTTAATTCTTTCATGTTCTCCTACCATGAATCGATTGTGTGGAACCCAGCATTTTCTACAGTGTGCATGTAATCTAAAACGCAACCCTCTTTTTCACCACTAGAGCGCGCTGCATCTCTAAAATACAGCATTAAATCTTTTTGGATCTGCCAGTTCTGATGTGATTCTCAGTCTGTTTTTCTCGCTGGGTCACCCCCTCTATGTTTAAGGCTGTTTTCAGCAACGCCTCTGAAAGCTGTAATATTATGTTCCTCACACACACCCAGCGCTAGAAAGCAGATGAACATCTCATCTCGGGTGTTTTTTTTCTGGATGTGGACGCGTGGTGTTTGTACCAGTCCACCCCCACACGCATGCACACACACACTTGCACTCCTCTACCGCTGTCTCTCAGTCATTAGTGTGTCATGTCACTGCCCAGAGGAAAGGGCTCTCGGTTTTGCTCCTCGTCTTTCTTTTTCTCTTTTTTTCCTTTCCTCCACCCACCTCAGATCACACAAATGCCGGCCGTGTCTCCCACACACACACCATTTCGACACCCACACTGCGCTGGTAGCAGGAGTGTGTTGAGGAGTCCTTAATGGACGGCTCTAGTACAAAACCAGCAGTGAATAAAAGGTAAAAGGGGGACATGTAGCGTCCTTTCATTTCATGCAGAATTGTGTTTCAGTGTTAATTTGATGCATTAATATTTACAAAAAGTGGCACGGTGGCTCAATGGTTAGCACTGTGGCGATACAGCAAGAAGGTCGCTGGTTCGAGTCCCGGCTGGGTCAGTTGGCGTTTGTGTGGTTTGCATGTTCTCCCTGTGTTGGTGTGGGTTTCCTCCGGGTGCTCTGGTTTCCTCCACAGTCCAAACACATGCGCTATAGGGGAGTTGATGAACTGAATTGGCTGTAGTGGATGGGTGTTTCCCTGTACTGTGCTAGTTTATAGTGTCCATAAACCAACCCAGGCTCATTATCGATATGTACCCAGGTCTACATTTCTGGTAACAGCGAAATACGTAACTGGAGGCATGTCTGCTTTGCAGATTTGTTTTTGCAAATCCACCAGAGGACGCTGTGTACGCTTTTTGATGCTATTAAATTCCTCTCGCGTGTTCTATTCTCGCGTAAATACACTAGAGGTCGCTGTGTACGCTTTTTGATGCTATTAAATTCCTCTCGCGTGTTCTATTCTCGTATAAATACACTAGAGGTCGCTGTGTACGCTTGTTGATATCAAATTCCTCTCGTGTGTTCTATTCTCACGTAAATGCACTAGAGGTCGCTGTGTATGCTTGTTAATAGGGGTGTAACGATACACTCAGCTCACGATACACTGTGTATCACGCTATAGTGTTCACGATTCGATGTGTATCACGATATTTGGAATAAAAGTTAAAACTGAAATGCAAATAAAAGATTTATTTAAAAATTTACCAAGTAAATAATTTTCAATGTATTTCTTTGTTTCTTTTTGTTGTTCTTTAAGAAAATAACAAAATTAAGGAAAATTTAAGCAAAGGTGCAAAGAAAAAACAACTGCATTCTATTCAAGTAAATGTTCTCACGATTCTGTAGATGTAAAATAAAGATGAATATGAGTAGGCTATTATTATTGTTATTTCTCAGACTTATGGTAAAACAACAATAATATTGTGTGTAGGTCTACTGTTGGTTAAAATGCCAAATTTTGAATAGACTTTGAATAATGGACTTTAAATTTGTCCTGGTCATTAATGCACAGTGAAGTGATGACATCAGAATACAACTATTCATAATTCTGAAGTTGTATTATTATGTTTGAGACATGCTTGCAATCTGTCATTAACAATATTATTAGACAATTAATTCACTAGTAAAATCAGACATTTGTCATTATCAGACTCCCTATTGCATTATATTCAATATTATATAGGCTAGAGTAGTTATACTGACACTGTTAAACATTTATTCTCATGCACAACACTGTGTTCGCATTGGGGAAAAAAAACTTTAAATGCTTGTCGTAATCATAACTTTAAAATGCGATATGATCATTTAAATGACGTGCACGCTTTTGGTTTCATTTTCACTGCTAAGTGCTGTTCATACTTCGTGTGCGGCTCTCTAACGATCACTCTGTGCCACAAACTGAATGTTATTTATAACTTTATTACCTGTTATTCACAGCCTCTAGAGGTTCTGTTCACTAAAGCAGATGCGTGCGCGTCTATCATTTAGTAGAACACGCGCCCGCCCTCTCTATAGTAACAGCTCTCGGTCAGCAGCGCAGTGAGCGCACGTCATGTGTGATGTTGCGGCCGTGAATACATAATTACATGAAGACAGAAATGACATTTTTGGGTGAATTGTACCTTGTAAACACAGTATGTGACTCTTTCAACACCATTAGGAGGTATGCAAGTCGCTGAGCAAAGTATGTAAAACAATGTGAAGACTTCGGTTGTGTTTGACCCAGTATGCGTGTCAAAAAGCGGACGGGTCTAAAGCAATGTCTGTAAAACCGAAATGTTGCCAGACGTCTGACTTTGAGAGGATGGGCCATCCTGTATTTCAACTCCACTCATCTTGACCTGGCTACGTTACTGCTGCTAGTTCAAGCAATCTGAACTCACATGTGACAGCAGCTCACTATAAGAGAAAACAGACGTCATATCGTAATAAAATCGTCATAACACCACGATGCATATTGTGACATTTTTGCATCACAATAAATCGTACTACGATAAATCGTTACACCCATACTTGTTAATGTTATCAAATTTCTGTCGTGCAGCCTGTTCTCGCATAAATATACCAGAGGTCGCTGTGTACGCTTGTTGATGCTAACAAATTCCTCTCGCGTTTCCTGTTCTCGTATAAATACACTAGAGGTCGCTGTGTACGCTTGTTGATATTAAATTCCTCTCACGTGTTCTATTCTCGCGTAAATACACTAGAGGCCGCTGTGTACGCTTGTTAATGATATTAAATTAGACACGCGTGTTCTTTTCTCACGTAAATGCACTAAACGTCGCTGTGTACGCTTTGACATCAAATTCCTCTCGCGTGTCCTGTTCTCGTATAAATACACTAGAGGCCGCTGTGTACACTTGTTGATTATCAAATTCCTCTCGCGTGTCCTATTCTCTCGTAAATACACTAGAGGTCACTGTGTACGCTTGTTGATGATCAAATTCCTCTCGCGCGTCCTATTCTCTCGTAAATACACTAGAGGCCGCTGTGTACGCTTGTTGATGATCAAATTCCTCTCGCGCGTCCTATTCTTGCGTAAATACACTAGACGCCGCTGTGTACACTTGTTAATTATCAAATTCCTCTTGCATGTCCTATTCTCGTGTAAATACATTAGACGTCGCTGTGTACACTTTTTGATGATATCAAATTCGTGCGTGCTATTCTATTATTAATGATAGTACAATATGTAAGTTAGTGTAATTTATTGCTTATTCATAATTATTTCCCTTTACTATACATTACTATAGTACTTTAATTGTGTAACACCTGTTTTTTTTTTTGTTTTTCCTGTTATATACTATAATTTGTTTCTGTTTGGTACAATATTATTTACAGTAAATAACTGAACTGAACAATTCTGCCTCAGTTGATTCATTGACCGTTTTAGTGATCACTAAGATATGAATGATAATTTAAGTTTCTTCGATTTAAAAATGAAAATTGCAAAAATAGCTTAAATGTTGCTACATTTCCCAGGGTGTAGCTTTTAGTGTAGTTAAGCTACATTTTACTTAGTTAGCTACTAGCTTAGCTCACTACATTTTTCAAGTAGTCAACACTGGTGATGTCTGTGTGCATGTTCAGTGAAGTGTGTTTGTGTTATACTAGCCTGCTTTAAAGTGAATGCATGTCCAATTTACTCCTTAATGGCAGCCGAAGCGAAAGAACATCACAGCCTTTTTGTAGACTGTCAGCGTCTTGCCATAAATTGCGCTGAAAGTCCAGCCGAATGCTTTTGTGTGGCTTTTTTTTTTGTCACATTCCTACAAATGTCCAGTTCGAGCGCCCACCAGCAGCTGACAGCCCCCCGTTGCGAGAGAAAATAGGGCGTCTCTCACCTGCTGTTTACTAACAAAACTAAAATTCACCGTGAATTTGCTTTTCTGGCCTCCACCGTTTGATCCGCTGCTCTCTAACCTTCAGTGCTATTGATGAGCCGCTGGTAATTACGCATTTCGTCAATAAAAGGTCGTCTAATAGACATTTTCACACATTCAGGATGCACTCCAATGTCCTGGAAACAGCTTTAAGCCACACTGAGAAACAATGATTCATTGGATGATTATTATTAATATTCACAAATTAGCAGATTTTTGCATGTCGTGTTGGGATATTGTGATGCTTTAATTAATTTTGCCCCATTTATTTATGTTTTTGTTTACATTATAGGATGTCCAAAAAAATATTTAGCACAGCCTTAAATGCTTCATGTGAACAAGAAAAAATATTCATCCTAAAACATGAAATAAAGCAAAAATGTGATTTTCTCCAGCATCAACATATTGTTACAACACCAACTTCTATTTTTGATTGTATTTCTTGAAAGTAATGCTTCAGTGAATGATCCGCCAGATAAACCTTGTTATTCCAAGTGCAAAATTACTTCTCAGAAGAAGGTTCTATCTGCATTTACCGTGTTTTTTGCAAATGTAAGAGAACTTTGATAATTTACATTTAGAGAACTCTTAGGGTCTCAGTCATGTTATGGCTCGTTTCCACTGACTGGTACGGTACTGTTTGGTACGGGTCACCTTTATCAGGCTTGCGTTCCACTAACAAGGGTACCCTTTTGGTGGGTGTGGTGTATGACAAAGTTTCAGTCTACGTCATTCTCGCTCGAGGAAATGTCTACAATAAAACTGTGCGGGTCACTTACATATCATATGAGAAGCACTTCTCATAAAACAGATGCTTCATACACATAAATACTTGTGTAGAAATGTTTATTACTAACTTTTCTATGAACATGAGTTGATTATAACTGCAGATCAATGACAGTGCGAAACAGCCTACTGTAACGTCTGTAATTATATTAAATAACTAAATAAATGAACATATATAAACACATACAGCCCCTTACAGTCTCCGATATGTTCCCAACTACAGAAGAACTACATAAAGCAGACATTTCGCCCGTATTTAATGTGCTCCTTTTTTTCCGGCTTCTCCTTTGTTTCTTCACGCTTTACTCTCGCGTTTGTCAGTGTCTGACAGGATCGGGTTTCAAAAGCACGTCAATAATCAAGCTCAGGTTATTATCATCAGCTCAAGAAGTTTGTTATTTCAGATATAATGTTAGACGCGCGCGAGCGCTAGCAAGAAAGCGAAACCGCTCGCGCCTCAGACTGGCTCGTAAAAAACTACGGGGCACAGGGTAAATCTGCTCTTCTTCTTGGCTTTGTGGCTGTTCATCAAGACGACGACAAGGTTTGTTTGAGTCCAGATTGATCATGGCTCGTTATTATATGTATTTATAATTCCGCTAAAATCTCTCGCTGTGTATTTCAAACATGGTGGGTTTTTTGTTTTCATTCTGGCTTGTTGCGTAAGCGAATGACGTATCTCTGTAAACCAATAGCGTTCAGCTGCGCGTGTTGCTCCGCCTTTTGGTACCCTTTCTCGTGTTTGGTACCCTTTCGAAAGGGTGCCGAAAAAGTGGTACGGTTCGGTTCGGTACGCTTTTTGACAGTGGAAACGGGCCATTAATGTATGAAAGAGAACTATTACACACATGTGGTTTGGTATATAGAATGCAAAAAATTTGAAGCTCAATATCTCAAAATCATTCAGCACTCCAATAGAACCTTATAATTCTAAGGTGACGAAATGTGTGATTGCTGTATTCATATATTTTCTTACAAAGTTTAAGTTGTGGGCGGCAAAGTGGCTCAGTGTTCGCCTCACAGCAAGAAGGTCGCTGGTTCGAGTCCCGGCTGGGTCAGTTGGCATTACTGTGTGGAGTTTGCATGTTCTCCTTGTGTTGGTGTGGGTTTCCTCTGGGTGCTCCGGTTTCCCCCACAGTCTAAACGGATGCGCTATAGGGGAATGGATGAACTAAATTGTCCACTGTGTATGATTGTGTGTATGGGTGTTGCCCAGTACTGGGTTGCAGCTGGAAAGGCATCCACTGCGTTAAATATGCTGGAATAGTTGGCAATTCATTCCACTGTGGCGACCCCTGATAATCAGACACTACGCCGAAAAGAAAATGGATCTATAAAGTTGTTTTGAGTTGATATTATTGATTATATATTTAAAGTTTTGCTAATCTGGGAATGTAAACCTTTGTATGATGAGGTTTAATATAAAATAGTTGTTTTTAAAACCCCCAAAGAGGATTAAAAGTACAGGAAACTATTTAAGCGCACAATGTGAATGGTGAACTATGGGAGAATCCTGCAAGGGGTGACAGGTATTGCTTCTCTTAGATTGCATTTGGGTCCAAAAGGTTCAATTTCAGGCTATCTTATGAAAGCTCCATATCAAAAAAAAAAGAAGTAAGAGCCATTTCTTTTCAGTCTAAATATGAAATTGGAAACCCGGTAATCTTGCCAAAAGAGCACTTCATTTACGACCATGAATCCAAAATGCACTGGCTATTCATCTACTTGCACATGGCCACCCAGCCAGAAAGCGTTTTGAAATTCAATGCAAGCCGCGCGGTGCTAAAAATAGCCACTTCTGTTGAGCACAGAGCCGATGGTGGCGTTGTCACTTTAGACAGGGCTCCTGTTGGGAAAGTTGGTCGTGGACTCACAACACGACAGCACATGCTCACCTTTTTCACCCACTATCTCAACATGCAGACGTGTGCCCTTGGAGTCGGAACACTTAAAGCAATCCCTGTAACCTACATTCAGCGCTCTGTCATTTCCCTTGTTTTCAAGCGCCCCACTTTACTTGTTTTTCTGCATTATTGCACCATAAATCCCACCGCCGAGTTTGGATAAGACAAGAAGTCCTGACCTTGTGGTTGAAACGCCTTATCAAGTCAAGAGTTACAATCTTATTTCAAGCCCAAACAATCTGTTGTTGTTTTAGGAATGCATTGCATATATGTATATAAACTACCTGACAAAAGTCTTGTCGTCGATCCCAGTTGGAAGAGCAACAGATAATAACTTCTAGCTGATCTGAAAAAGTGTCAGAAGGTTGATTTCTTAGATCAATCCCAATCATCACTAATACTGCAGAAGACCTACTGGAACCTGCACGGACCCAAGATTCTCAGAGAAATCAGTCAAGTTTGGTGAAGGAGAAAACATGGTTTGGGGTGGCATTCAGTATGGGGGTGTGCGAGAGATCTGCAGAGTGGATGATCAACATCAACAGCCTGAGGTATCAAGACTTTTGTGCTGCCCATTACATTACAAACCACAGGAGAGGGTGAATTCTCCAGCAGGATAGCGCTCCTTCTCATACTTCAGCCTCCACATCAAAGTTCCTGAAAGCAAAGAAGGTCAAGGTGCTCCAGGATTGGCCAGCCCAGTCACCAGACATGAACATTATTGAGCATTTCTGGGGAAAGATGGAGGAGGCATTGAAGATGAATCCACATAATCTTGATGAACTCTGGGAGTCCTGCAAGAACGCTTCCTTTGCCATTCCAGATGACTTTATTAATCAGTGATTTGAGTCATTGCAGAGATGTATGGATGCAGTCCTCCAAGCTCATGATGGAGTCAGACGCGATATTCATTATACACAATACTTACACACAGTGAGTGCACACACAGTTTTATTTTGGATGTGATTTAATCATTTGACAGCACCGTTTTTGTCTTGGTAAACTTTGAGTTACAATCAGAGACATAATTTTAAGACTACCCTTGTATTTTTACGACTTTAACCACAGTAACTTATTTTAAGTTTGCGCATTTTTAAAAAGAAATTCAATAATCGCACTAAATATTCATCTCTGTTTTGTTGCAGTATGTTTTAATTTAGGTAATATTTTACTTTAATAATTTTGCGCTGTAGCTACTGTCAAGTTTTAATTGGAATAAAACATTGCAGACAATTAGTGTGAGTGTGTGTCTGTGTGTGTGATCCTGATTTAATTCACACAATAATTTCATTTTAAGTTGAAATCCTTTGGCTCATTTAAGACGATATATATAATGACAATTCTCAAATTAAGAGGAATTATCCAGTTTAGTGACTAACAACGTTTTGCACAAAATAAGAAAAGCAAACCGTCTAAAAAGCAATAAACACTCTAGTTTTAAGACGATGCTTGGAGAAAATGTTATAATAACTTGTACTCCCCATAATCACTGCACTATTTCATATTTGTTCATATTCATCGCACTTTGTTGCACTAATTCTTCTTGAATTGTCCATACCCTCTGCACATATTCATTTGTAATTGTCCATATCTATCTCCATACCTCTGGTTATTAATAGCAACCTGTACATATTTCAAGAGTTCCCACTTAGATATGCTTGGCGTATAAAGCAGGTTTGGCATGCTGTCCCAGGAGAGAACCCTGAGCTCGAAGATATTTGAGCCCAGGGCTCCCGCCCGGTCGATAAGCATATCAGGAGATCCGAGATCAGGTAGGTCTCGAGAGCTCCCCCTTTAGAAAAGGGAGGAAAAGGAGGAGATGGGGTGGAAGGGGGGATTCTTCCAAACGAAGATAGAGCAGTAGGAAGAAAAAGATCCATTTATAGTAAACTAGGATCACTCTGATTGGATTATTACTGATTACAGATGAGTGGCCAGACGTGCTCAATCATATCACGAGCTCCTCTCCAAATTAGTTTATGAAACTTCACATATTGTAAATCTCTGTTCACCTGTATATAATGTTGATTGTACATCCATCTGCAAATATCAACATGGTTTTTCTATAACTGCACTTTATAACTTATACCTGTATCCTGCACTTGCTGCTATCGCACTCCTGGTTAGACCTAAACTGCATTTCGTTGCGTTGTGCATGTGTAATGACATTAAAGTTAAATCTGATCTAATAACTAGTGCTGGGTAACAATCGCATCCAAAATAAAAGTTTGTTGTGACATATATATATATATATATATATATATATATATATATATATATATATATATATATATATATGTATGTGTTGTTACTGTGTATATTTATTATGTATATACATGATAAATACATATAATCTTATGTCAAAACTATTATGTAATTAATAGTTATTAATAGTTACCCAGTACTAGTTATAATACTCATTTTTCTCTACTAAAGCCTACGTTTTCTTATTTCCAGAAATTTTGCTGATCATTTGAGTTGTTTCTAGACTATATCTTAAATCATTCATTCGTTTCTCGTGTTTTGATCACGGCCTTCTGAGTCAAAACTCAAGATTTCAACCTTTAAAGAGAAACTGCTTCAGATGTAAACCCCGTTGAGACAGAAAACCCGTACGACACTCAGAGTTACGTGCCTCACGACAGGCCATGAGTTAACGATGAAGTAAACCAAGTGTGATTTGTGTTTCAGCTGGTGGGTACACTGTAAAAACAGCTGCAGTCTATTTTTATAAAACGTTTTCACACATGAGAGGGTTAAAAAAGAAGTCACTGATTACTTACTACATGATTCAAATTGTATTTAAATTACTTTGTTCGATTCATCTTTATTTCTGTAGCGCTTTTGCAATGTAGATTGTGTCGAAGCAGCTTAATATAGAAGTTTTAGTGAACTGAAGCTGCGTCAGTCCAGTTTTCAGAGGTGAAGTTCAGTTTAGTTCAGTTCAGTGTGGTTTAATATTCACTGCTGAAAGTCCAAACACTGAAGAGCTAATGTATCGATGCGCAGCTCCACAAGTTCCAAGTAAGCCAGTGAAGACAAACTTCCCCAATTGACGAAAATGAAGGGAAAAACCTCGAGAGAAGCCAGGCTTTTTCAGACCATTTGTCTGTATAACTATTTTAGTTACTTGACCATATTAAACACTATATACATTTTAACAGAGACAAATAGAAATTTAAATGCGAGTCAAAGAAATCCTTTTTAATAATACATCAAAATTTAACAAATATATAAAATCCTGAAACGTTTAAAAATAATGACTCCAAATTTCATCATTACACACCATATACAGTTAGGTCCTTAATATTTGGACATCGACACAATTCTAGCATTTTTGGCTCTATACACCAACACATTGGATTTGAAACAGTCAGGATGTGCTTTAACTGCAGACTGTCTGTTTTACTTTAAGGGTATTTACATCCAAATCAGGAATTACAACAGTTTGCATATGTGCCTCCCACTTGTTAAGGGTCCAAAAGTAATTGGACAGAATAATAATCATAAATCAAACTTTCACTTTTTAATACTTGGTTGCAAATCCTTTGCAGTCAATTACAGCCTTAAGTCTGGAACACATAGACATCAGCAGACGCTGGGTTTCATCCCTGGTGGTGCTCTGCCAGGCCTCTGTCTTCAGTTCCTGCTTGATCTTGGGGAATTTTCCCTTCAGTTTTGTCTCGAGAAAGTGAAAAGCAAGCTCAATCAGATTTAGGTCAGGTGATTGACTTGGCCATTTCACAACATTCCACTCTTTCCCTTTAAAACCTCCTTGGTTACTTTTGCAGTATGGTTTGGGTCATTCTCCATCTGCACTGTGAAGCGCCGTCCAATAAGTTCTGAAGTATTTGGCTGAATATGAGCAGAAAATATTGCCTGGAACACTTCAGAATTCACGCTGCTGCTTTTGTCCGAGAACCAGATCCATTGACAGCCATACATGGCCATGCCATGTCACCACTACCACCATGCTTCAATGCTTATGATCATGAGCAGTTCCTTTCCTTCTCCATGCTCTTTTCTTCCCATCACTCTGGTACAAGTTAATCTTGATCTCATCTGTCCATAGGATGTTGTTCCAGCACTGTGAAGGCTCTTTTTAGAACTCTAATCTTGCCTTCCTGTTTTTAAGACTCACCAATAGTTTACATCTTGTGGTGAACCCTCTGTATTCGCTCTGGTGTAGTCTGCTCTTGATTGTTGACTCTGACACACATGCACCTACCTCCTGGAGAGTGTTCTTGATCTGGCCAGCTATTGTGAAGGGTGTTTACTTCACTTGGGAAAGAATTCTTTTGGTGATGCTGAGCTCAAGAATGTCCTAGAGAGTTGTTTTGACCACGCCTGAAGTTTTTGTTATCTCTCTGATGGGTTTGTTTTATTTTTTTGGCCTAATGATGGCTTGCTTGACTGATTGTGAGAGCTCTTTGGATCTCATCATGAGAGTTGACAGTAACAGATACCAAATGCAAATAGCTTGAAATGAACGCTGGACATTTTCTCTGTTCATTGTAATTGGGATAATGAGGGAATAACACACACCTGGCCATGGAACAGCTTAGAAGCCAATTGTCCAATTACTTTTGGACCCTTAACAGGTGGGAGGCACAAGTGCAAACTGTTGTAATTCCTACACCGTTCACCTGATTTGGATGTAAAAACCCTCAAATGAAAGCTGCCAGTCTGCAGTTCAAGCACATTGTGTTGGTGTATAGAGCCAAAAAAGGTAAATTGTGTCGATGTCCAAATATTTATGGACCTAACTGTATTATCACTAATTTTTTACTCAATTCTGTGTTTATTAAACGTGATCAATCATCTTGATGAATGTAAAAGTAGTTGAAAATTGATATACTTGTTGCCGTTTAGGCATTACTGACTTTGAGATAGCTAAAAACATCACAGTATAAAATCTAGTTCAATTTGTCAGTCTACTAGCATGAAGATTAATATTATCAAAGGTCCCATAAAAAATTAAATAATGTTTTTTAGATATTAGCATTAGTAATTGTTAGCTTTTAAGATGTTTATAATCTAGTGTGCTCAAACTATGACAAAATTTGCATTTAGAATATATAAAGCTGATATAAACATGTGACGCTGGTAGTTTGTCACTTTCGCCTAAATAGATTAAAGATTGTATTCACGTCACCTCATACTTCAGTTTCTCAGCAAGTCTTCTGACCAATCAAATGCTCTCTAGTGTCTGACAAGCCCCGCCCCCTTCTTCTTATTGCTTTTCATTTGGTGCACTTGAGCTCAGCCACTCTCACTGGCAGAGCGGTGATTAAACAAAAGCTATTGGCTGGTTCTTAAAAAGGGGAGGAGCTACACTTGCCCCGCCCTCTTTGTTTTTTTTGGCTGAGATCACATCAAACATTGAATAAAAATGCACTGACTAATGGACTACGCTGAAGGAAAATTAAAGTATATATTATTTTTTATTATATTGCATTAGTTCATATAAAGCAATATTTTCTAGTTTTTTTTAAATATTAGGAGAATAAATTAAATAAAATGTAATCCAGTTTGCATTTACCTTTGGCCCACAGCCTTCAATCAAGTTTGGTGTTTGGTCCTTCATAAAAATACTTTACAATGTAAGACTATATTGTATGACTATATCATCATCATCATCATCATCATCATCATTATTATTAATTCGTGAAGATTTAATGCATAAATAATAAGCGATTTCTTCTTTCTGTTTCCACCGGTTGGACAAACCACCTTTTCAATGCTTCAGAGGGAATCTGCTGACTTATGACTTCCAGCCGTCTCTGCATATTAACTAGCTTATATAAAAGTGTTTCAACACTGAGAAATTACTTCAGCTTGCGTTCAGAAGACATTTCAGTCTGGTGAAGTAAAATGAAAGTGATTTGATCAAAGGTGATACTTTTACCCCAAAAGACCTGACAAGCACTGAATAAGACAACAGCGCTAAAATAATCTTCTCTTTTAACAGACAGTCAAAGACTAACCTCAGTTTGCACATAATGGAGAACAAAAGAGCCGTGGAAGAAACAAACTGTCCATCTGTCTGTTTTTCAGTTATTTATTTATTTGTGACAGCAGTGTGTGTGTGTGGGAGGCTTGTTGGATACGCAGATGATCTGGTGCATTTGTAATAAGTTATCATCATTCATAAACAAATAAAAAGTATAAATAACCTCTTTGACGGTTGAAATATATATATATATATATATATATGTGTGTGTGTATAAAAATATATGTATAAATATATGTATGTGTGTGTAAATGTGTATATGTATATATGTATATATTTATATATGTATGTATGTTAACGCAAATTTCTAATCAGCCAATCGCATGGCAGCAACTCAATGCATTAAGGCATGTAGACATGGTCAAGACGATCTGCTGCAGTTCAAAGTGAGCAACAGAATGGAGAATAAAGGGGATTTAAGTGACTTGGAACGTGGCATGGTTGTTAGTGGTCTGAGTATTTCAGAAACTGCTGATCTACTGGGATTTTCACGCATAACCATCTCTAGGGTTTACAGAGAATGGTCTGATAAAGAGGAAATATCCAGTGAGCGGCAGTTCTGTGGGCGCAAATGCCTTGTTGATGTCAGAGGAGAATGGCCAGACTGGTTCCAGCTGATAGAAAGGCAACAGTAACTCAAATAACCACTCGTTACAACCGAGGTCTGCAGAAGAGCATCTCTGAACACACAACACGTCCAACCTTGAGGCGGATGAGCTACAGCAGCAGAAGACCACACCGGGTGCCACTCCTGTCAGCTAAGAACAGGAAACTGAGACTACAATTCACACAGGCTCACCAAAACTGGACAATAGAAGATTGGAGAAACGTCGCCTGGACTGATGAGTCTCCATTTATGCTGCACATTTAGATGGTCGGGTCAGAATTTGGCGTGAACAACATGAAAGCATGGATCCATCCTGCCTTGTATCAATGGTTCAGGCTGCTGGTGGTGGTGTAATGGTGTGGGGGATATTTTCTTGGCACACTTTGGGTCCATTAGTACCAATTGAGCATCGTGTCAACACCACAGCCTACCTGAGTATTGTTGCTGACCATGTCCATCCCTTTATGACCACAGTGTACTCATCTTCTGATGGCTACTTCCAGCAGGATAACGCACCATGTCATAAAGCCTGAATCATCTCAGACTGGTTTCTTGAACATGACAATGAGTTCACTGTACTCAAATGGCCTCCACAGTCACCAGAACTCAATCCAATAGAGCACATTTGGGATGTGGTAGAAAGGGAGATTCGCATTATGGATGTGCAGCCGGCAAATCTGCAGCAACTGTGTGATACCATCATGTCAATATAGAGCAAAATCTCTGAGGAATATTTCCAGCACCTTCTTGATTCTATGCCACAGCTCGACAGTTTAACTGTATTGGAGATATAAAATGAGACTATTTGCAAAAATAAGTGGAGTGTTTCTTTAAGAGAGAAAACAAAGCTCTCACAATGGGGAATCTGACTACACGGACAACATCCACACAGCTTAGATGGATTTTTCAGGGGGTAAAATTGAAAAACGTGGACGTGCAAAAATCAATCGCGCACCATGAATCTAATCAAGCTGATGTTTTACTCTAGAAAAGGCAGCCTGCGTGACAAAAGACAAATAAACTCTAATCACAAATACATTAATCTTGCCAACAATTGAATGCATAATGCAGTGGAATCAACAGAACACGTAGCACATTTAGCATAGCACGTTGCTTGCTAGCTTGTCGCGCTTGTGTGATTTTTAAATTGGCACAAAGTGTGTCCTTTACTGGCCTATCATGTCTCTGACTTTATCACGCCGCTGTCTGTTAGCCTTAATGACTTGTTGTGGAGCCCGCTGTGCCGGATGGGGAACAATGGGGTGAACGCCTGTGACATTCACCGCAAAAGGTCTCGCAAAAATCTGGGTCATAATCCTGGAGCTGCAGGTGCTGCTGGTAATTAGGTGTCAGAATCTGTGGGGTTGTGGACAGCGAGAGTTTCCGTATGTGCTCCCTGCTAGTTTCTGTGGGGATGTTTACAGCTGGTCACTTTGTGCGTGTTTATTCGTGTATTTTTTGATCGCTAAGGCAAGTTTATTTATAGAGCACATTTCACACACGGTGGTAATTCAAAGTGCTTTACATAAACAGGAATAAAAGAGAGAAGTATAAGAGGAATAAAAACTAATAATAATAAAATAAAGCATAAAAACAGATCTAATGTGTTATAAAAGAATGATAATAACAATACATGACTGTGAAAACCCCTTTACAATGCATTCAAGATGGATATAAATCAAATCCCTTCAGGAGCTGGGTTGAGATGGTCTTCAAATGAAACTGGAGCGGTCGTAAAGCATCAGGTTATTGACGGAAATGAGCAGTTTCTTGTATTTTGTGATTCATGTTTTTATTTTTATTTATGCTCTAAAATTGCATTATGGGCAGTGGTGTAAAGTAACACGTTACCAATACTCAAATGACTGTAATTGAGAAGTTTTTCCTCAGGAATTGTCATTTACTAAGTAGTTTCATTAATGTGTACTTTTATTTTCGCTTGTGTACATTTTTAGTGCAGTGTCTGTACTTTTTCTCCATTACTTTCCTTCAACCTGCAGTCACTGCTTTAATTTATCTCGTCTAAGGGGATTAAAAAAATCAGTCATGTGACTCCTGTCCAATCAAATCACACATAGACGATAAATCGCATCATAATGAACTACCTCAAGACATGGGTGATTTATAATTGCAGCAAACTGTTTGGAAGTATAAACAAAGTCCAATACGGTGTTCAAAATCTTTACACGCATTGACCCAGAGACTGTTTAGATGCATGTCACTGATGAGAAGATGACGGATGTTTACTGTATGCTGACCGAAATGGCCTTAAAGACCCAATCAGGCACAAGACGTTAACATGACGTCAGATTGACGTTGTATCTCATCATGCAGACGTTGCATTTTGTTTGGAAATGAAAATCTGAACCTGACGTCAATGTTTAACATCCAACCTAAAATCAACCAAATATCAACGTCTAATCACGTTACAGCTTGACGTTGTGTGGGCGTTACTAATATGGCGTCTATCAGATGTTGGATTTTGGTTGCCATACCTTATGAATAAGTGTCAGTATTTGACGTCAGTATGACGTTGGTTTAAGATGTTGGGTTTTAATCACTTTCTAATGAAAGCTAAAATCAACCAAATATCAACGTCTAGTCATGTTACAGCTTGACGTTGTGTGGACATTACTAATATGGCGTCTATCAGACATTAGATTTTGGTTGGCATACCTGACGAATAAGTGTCAGTATTTGACGTCAATATGACGTTGGTTTAAGATGTTGGGTTTTGATCACTTTCTAATGAAACCTAAAATCAACCAAATATCAACGTCTAATCACGTTACAGCTTGACGTTGTGTGGACATTACTAATATGGCGTCTATCAGACATTAGATTTTTGTTGGCATACCTGACGAATAAGTGTCAGTATTTGACGTCAGTATGACGTTGGTTTAAGATGTTGGGCTTTGATCACTTTCTAATGAAACCTAAAATCAACCAAATATCAACGTCATTTGACATCAAATTAACGTTGTCCTTAGACGCTGGCTAGACATTGGATTTTGGTCACATGACATCACAACCTAATATTAACGCCTTATGACGTTGTGTGCCTGCTGGGTAATAACTAAATGCACTACAGAATGTTACGTTTACACACATCCACAAATTCCATGTAAATGGCTTTTCACAGTGTAATACTCACTATTCACCACTCTTGAGTACTTTTGAAAGGGCTACTTTTTACTCAAACTTTGAGTAATATCCACAACAGATACTTTTTACTCTACCTGCACTATATTTTTAGGCAAGTAATGTTACTTTTACTTGAGTATGATTTTCAGGACTCCTTCCACCACTGATTAAAGGATTTTGATCGTTCTTCCAACAATTTTTAACCTTTAAAAGTTTGAAAAAGTGACTTTTCTGAACATTTTTAATAGTTTGCAGTGCTATATTGTCTGGATTGTATCATATTTTATGCTGCAAACACCTTGTAATGAACTGCCAGCACATTTTCTGTTATTTTACACACTATATATTAGTTCTTATACATTATATTAATTAACAGACTAAAATGTGAAAGTCACCTTGTTAAATTGTAGAGTTGAATTTTCAACATCAAAAGTCGACAGAGCAGAGATCAACATCCCATAATGCAATTCACAACCAGAAATAAATGGAAAAAACTTGTGTCCACTAAACATGCAAACTGTTTACTATCAGATCCTTACAGTGCATATGTAAAGTTTGCTACACGCAACACTACAGTGTTTTTTTTTTCATATTATTGTTGTTTTTATTCTATTTTTTGATCCGTCATTAACCTGTAGTAGTCTATCTCTGTGAATGCAGAGGAAAAAGGTGTAGAAAAATATACCATTTCGTTCATTTACATTTTGTTTTTGCATGGGAGTTATAAATTAAATATTCATACAGTTTTGAATGATGTCGATCATATCTGTACAACGTTTATTTAGCGTATGAAATTAGTTTAATTTAGCATGCAATAACAGTAATTATGGAGCCTTGAGCACTTGTATGAAAATCATTTGTATGATAAATATTATAAATAGCCTCCCAGCAGGCACCGGCAAAATGCTAATCGATTTGATGTCAACATGATGTCTATTTGACATCCACACACTGATGCCTTTTAGACCACCAAAATAATGACACAAAAATTATTATAATATAAGAAAAGTTTTATTAGGATCGCGGCTGGAAAAGCATCCGCTGTTTAAAACATATGCCGGAATAGTTGGTGGTTCATTCCTCTGTGGCGGCCTCTGAAATAGGGACTAAGTCGAAGGAAAATGAATGAATGAATGAATGGAAAGTTTTATTCATCTGAAAGCTTCAGTTCCAAATTGCAAAGTAACACTGGATGTTGTATGCCTACAATGCACAGAAGCTGTCTTGATGTCAAAATGACATCAAATAGACGTCTAAAATTGGCGTCAAAAAACACAACAGTCCTTGATTTTTGTCATGTTACATGAAAACGATTAGCTTTTTTGATTGGTTGTTCTGACATCAAGGTGCCTGCTGGGTTATGTTTCTGTCTAAAATAATAGTTACTAAATAAATTGCGGTGTTTCTGACACTTTAGTCAATGTTAGCTGGCTAAATTTACATTAAAGTGTGGGATTTGAAGATGGGATTGATATTTCTTTAATTTTCCAAATGTGACTTCAGATTCAGCTGAACTGCTCTTCTTCTGTTTTCATTTGTTTATATTTTATCTGTATTTACCAGCGCTATCCTATGAGAAAATGTAACTATTTTACGTTTTGGTCAGTTCAGCGGCTAACTCAGTCGATGAATTCAGTCGTACAAAAATGTACTGTTTGTAAAAGGAGGTGTGGCACCAAACCCCACCTCTAAACCCAACCGTCATTGGTGGATGAGCAAATTGTACTAAAATGTACAAATGAGATCGTACAAATTCATACGAATTAGCTACTGAATTAAAAAAATACAAATTAGCATGAAATATTGTTGGTATTTATCCACACACATTAACCACCAAGATGACCTCTATGATATTAGCAGAGTTTTATTATCTAAGGGTTTATTAGCTAACCCTAAGCGGCTGAACTGGCACCAAATTAATATTCATTTCTGCACATTTACTGCAAAAAAAAACTTTTGAGAACATTAATCTCGACAAATACAATGCGTAATCAAGCACATCCAAACACCAAACCGATTCATTATAAATAATCCATCTCTGCCTGATGACTATCTTCATTTGTATTCCTCTCCAAAGGCATCCACAAAACTTTGCCTCCCAGATCCTTAACTAGTATATCCAGCAAGACCTCATCCATCATGAAGAAAACAAAGCAAACGGCGCATGACGAAAGAGAATCAAACTGGCCTCACGTCTGCTCCAGACCACTAATGTTGAAGACACGCTCAAAAATATAATAATCCTAGCCAAACACGACGCATAATCAAGTGTGTCCAGGTAGATCAAACCAAACGGGGTCATTTTAAACACCCTGCTTTTGCCTGTCGACTTCATACAATTGTATTTCTCTAAATAAAGTCTCTGGCAATATGAGCAAGAGTTCAATCAGAAAAACCAACGCAATCTCACTTCAATTCGTAACTTTTTGATTTAGCGAATTCGTGTTAATTTGTACGATCGCATTTGTATATTTTAGTCTGCTCATCCACCAATGAGAGGTAGGGTAAGGGGTGGGGATTGGGGCCATGCCTCTTTCAAAAATGGTCATACGCATAAAATTGTATTAATTCGTACAAATTAGCCACTTTTCTGAAAATTTGTTAAATAGTGACGTGTAGCTAGATGAGTTTTGCTGGTTATCAAAATGAATTACATATTTTATCATTAAAATTAATCACTTCATGACTATACAAATAGCACCAATGTGAGCATATTCACCAATGCGGAAAAAAAACGTCGCTACACGTAACTATTTAACGTATTTTCATAAAAGTGGCTAATTTGTACGAATTCATACAATTTAATGCGTATGACAGTTTTTAAAATGAGGCATGCCTCTAATCCCCACCCCTAACCCTACTTCTCATTGGTGGATGAGCAGATCAGACTAATATATACAAATGAGATCGTACAAATTAACACAAATTCGCTACTAAATCACAAAGTTTCGAATTGAAGTGAGATTGTGTTGGTTTTTCTGATTCATTCAAATTGAATTTGCTGATTCATTCATATGTGTTCATTCTCATCTTTAAATCCCACACTATATGCAAATTTAGCTAGCTAAGATTGACTAAAATGTCAGAAACAACAATTTATTTATTTAGTAATTATAATTTTAGACAGAAACGTAACCCAGCGGGCACCTTGATGTCAAAACAACATCAAACAAACACGTCAAAATGTTAAATATGATAAATATCAATAAAAGGACTGTCGTGTTTTTGACGCCAATTTTAGATGTCTATTTGATGTCATTTTGACATCAAGGTAGCTTACATGCATTGTAAGGATACAAAATCCAGTGTCAATTTACCATTTCGAATTGAAGCTTTCAGTTGTATTAATGTAGTTTTTGTGTCGTTATTTTAGTGGTCGTAAGGGATAACATACATTTAGATACTTTATAAAGGTTTGAGCACACTGGGATAATTTTATTGTTGAATTTAATCTTATGACTAAACAAATGGAGTTAATGTGAGCGTACACACCAATGCGAAAAAAAACGTCATGCATAAAATCAACTTTTTTTGTGACATCCACACATTGATGCCCTTTTGATCACCAAAATAACGACACAAAAAGAATTATAATATAAGAAAGTTTTATTTATCTGAAAGCTTCAATTCTAAATGCCAAATTAACACTGGATTTTGTATCCTTACAATGAATGTAAGCTACCTTGATGTCAAAATGACATCAAATAGACATCTAAAATTGGTGTCAAGAAACACAACAGTGCTTTAATTAATTTAAATCGTGATACATCAAAACAATTACCATTTTTGACGTGTTTATTTGATGTCGTTTTGACACCAAGGTGCCCACTGGGTTAAGTCCAAAATAATAACTACTAAATAAATTGCTGTGTTTGACATTTTAGTCGATCTTAGCTGGCTAAATTTGCATATAGTGTGGGATTTGAAGATGAGAATGAACACATTTGAACTCATTCATAATCAAGTGTGTCCAGGTAGATCAAACCAAACGGGGTCATTTTAAACACCCTGCATTTGCCTGTCGACTTCATACAATTGTATTTCTCTAAATTAAGTCTCTGGCAATATGAGCAAGAGTTCAATCAGAAAAACCAATGCAATCTCACTTTAATTCGTAACTTTTTGATTTAGCGAATTCGTGTTAATTTGTACGATCTCATTTGTGTATTTTAGTCTGTTCATCCACCAATGAGAGGTAGGGAGGGTAAGGGGTGGGGATTAGGGGCACGCCTCTTTTAAAAAATGTCATACGCATTAAATTGTATGAATTCGTACAAATTAGCCACTTTTCTAAAAATACGTAAAACAGTTATGTGTAGCTAGATGAATTACATACATGACATACATTTAGCTGCTTTATAAAGGCTTGAACACACTTGAACAATTTTATCATCAAAATTAATTGCCTTGTGGCTAAACAAATAGCGCCAATTTGAGCGTACACACTAATACGAAGAAGAAAAAAAAAAACGCCATTCATAAAATACATTTTTTTTAAATGCCTTAGGCTTATTTTTTTTAGTTTGATGTGCCATGTTAAAAACTGGCTAACCAATAAAACTCGAACTTTTGTTCATGCACCTGTAGATGCGGAATTTAAAATAAAACACCACTTGATGGCGCTCAAGTGCTAAACGGTCTTGCCGAGAACACCTCTTTAACAGCAAAGAAGAGGGAATGTGAATGTGGAGCTGTTTTTTTCGCATTAGTGTCTGAACACAAAGAGCCGTACGATAAACACGACGGCTGCATCAACATTTCGTCAAACGAGAGATGTTACGGAGAGAAATTACAGCTCAAATAAGAATCACCGGTGAGTTTATTTGATTACATTTTCTTGTTTTTCATTAGGTGCCATCTATCTGCTTATCTCCAATGAAAATGGTTTGATTGTGAATCCTGAAAAACACCACGAAAAGTGCTGATAAGAGTGAGCGAAAACTGTCCTGCTGTGCATGAGTTTTACGACTGAATGACTTTTCAATTTTGCAATTTAAAAAAATAGATATATATGGCTCGATGTATGCAATCTCGCTTATTATACGACCAATTGCCACAAAACTAAAGTATTAGACACAAAACATTGATCGACACTTTAAAAATGTACTAGTTTTCATTAAACATAAAGCTTGCAGTCATCAATCTACCTTACATATTATTCAGTCACTAGATGGCGCCAAACAGTTAAGACCACACCTAAAACTTGTCTATAGCACTTGTTCACTGTTGCTCTTATAGTTGTGTAAATCGCTTCCTTGTCCTCATTTGTAAGTCGCTTTGGATAAAAGCGTCTGCTAAATGACTAAATGTAAATGTAAACAAGATAAACCTATAAATATGCTAATTACTGCATTACAGTCAAGATTATTCTAAATTCTCAAATGTTATTAGTTTCCGCTGATATTATCTTGGAATAACATGAGATGGAATGCCGCAATTGATCAATCAAAATCAAGTATCATAGAGTCGTGTAATAATCTGCGATCACAACTGCCTGGATGTACATGATCTCGCTTATTACATGGTTATTTGCCTCAAAACTAAACTCTTAGATAGAAAAAAATAATATCTGAGCTGTTATCATTTTATATAAGTAAACGTAAAGCTTGCAGAAATAAAAAAAGTTATGATTATTATTATTATTATTGATAATATTATTCAGTCACAAGATGGCGCCAAACAGTCAAGAACAGCAGAGTGACTGAAGCGTATGTGTGTGTATATATATATATATATATATATATATATATATATATATATATATATATAAATATATATATATATACATGCACAGTTGAAGTCGGAATTATTAGCCCCCTTGATTTATTAGCCCCCCTGTTTATTTTTTTACTTAATTTCTGTTAAACGGAAAGATTTATTCAACACATTTCTAAATATAATAGTTTTAATAACTCATTTCTAATAACTGATTTATTTTATCTTTGCCATGATGACAGCAAATAATATTAGACTAGATATTCTTCAAGACACTTCTATACAGTGTCATTTAAATACAAGTGACATTTAAAGGCTTAACTAGGTTAATTAGGTTAATTAGGCAGGTTAGGGTAATTAGGTAAGTTATTGTATAATGATGGTTTGTTCTGTAGACTATCGAAAAAATATATAGCTTAAAGGGGCTAATAATATTGACCTTAAAATGGTTTAAAAAAAAAATTAAAAACTGCTTTTATTCTAAATAAAACAAATAAGACTTTCTCCAGAAGAAAAAATATTATCAGACATACTGTGAAAATTTCCTTGCTCTGTTCAACATCATTTGGTAAATATTTAAAAAAAGAACAGAAAATTCAGAGGGGGATATATATATATTTTAGTCACCGAACATCTTTAAAAATACATTTAAATTTTGGGCAAAGAAAATGACAAACTGCAAAATTTCAACAAAATTGTGCAAATTTTTAGTTTTCTTTTAAATTTTGCTTTTAATTTTTTAATCTTTCATGTTGTGTAAGATTTGACATCAAACATTGTGTAAATAGTAGGATTCGTCTTAAGAAAATAATTATTTTTGTCATTTTCTGAACTTAACCTTGTTTTTGTTTCTTCCCAAAGAGTTATACAATTTTAGAGTTTTAGCTTTTTTTTAATCCATTCAGTTGATCTCCGGGTCAGGCGGGACCTCATTTAGCATAGCTTAGCATAATATATTGAATCAGATTGGACCGTTAGCATCAAAAATGAAAAGTCACTATTTTATAACTATACGGCGCAAAAATCACAATAATCACCATTACATCTAATACAGCCATGTTACAACAGCGAAGTTCTTTTATTATTACCCCAAAATGAGAGTATAGTTCCTAGCCTAGCCTAGCTGAGCTTGAAAATAGTGTGTGTGTGTGTGTGTGTGTGATATATATATATATATATATATATATATATATATATATATATATATATATATATATATATATATATATATATATATATATATATACATACATACATACATACATACATACATACATACATACACACATATACACATGTGTATATGTGTGTGTGTGTATCAATCGCGATTAATCTCATTAAAAAGTGATTTTATTTTGTTTTGTTGTTTGTTTCAATTTAAGTGTGTTCCGTGTGTATTATGTATATATAAATACACACACATGCATATATTTCAGTTTTTTTTATTTATATTTAGATATAAAATATGTTATTAGTTTAATTGGTTGTTATTTTGGAAGTAATATACCTTGAAATGTTGTGATTGACCAATCAGAATCTAATACTTCAGAAAGCAAAGTTCTAATATGTCCACCAGCATTGCTCCGCCATTTACCAATCTTTTAAGTGGAACATATTACTGTCGTACACTTATCATCGTGTTTTAATCAAACAAAAAATGACATAAGCCCCAAAATCAAACGTCACACACTACATTAAACCCGGAGCCCTACAGCTTGATTCAGCCAGACTTCAGCGATCCAGCGGAACGTCTTCAAAGGAGAATCATGTCTGTGCGTCGCTTTCTATCAGCGTAAATGCAGGACGGTCTGTCATCCGCGCATTCGCGTGGGAGAATTATCATCATCCGTGCACTCACAGGGAAGATTCACGCTGATCTGACTCGATGGTGGCATCAACTGTTCCCTTTGATAGTTTTTTCGAGTTGCGAGCGCGCGTGCGCAAAGCCTAATAATCTAAAACCAACACTCCCGCTCCCCGACCGTCATACACAATTTACCACACATCTACAAAAGCAAGAACACGCTTCATTTCGTGAAGTGTCGAGTATAAAAGTATTGAGAAAGTCAAACGCTACCCATTGATGATGTAAATAACCGTGCGTGGACCTCCTCATTGATCTCTACACATATATGCTCCCCATAGCATCACCTGGTTAAGAGACACTAGATGCTCCGATTCAAGAGTGGGATGAGGATGCTTGTCGTGGGGGTTTAATTAACTTCAGCTTCAAACAGAGTGCTCTTAACGCCATCTGGAGAAGAAAAAAAAAGACATTTACTAATTCACTGAGGTAATAAAGCAGACTAGCATAGCGATCGCTCCGGGGATACAACCTGAGTTGGGTTAGCTCTATGCAAAATTGATTACTAGATGTGTTTTATTAGTTTAATTGATTACTACACTGGATAAAATGCAGGGTTCAACAGTGTGCAGTATATCAGCACAATTCTTGAGTTTTTGAGGAGACAAAAAAATAGTTTTATGTTCAATCAACTTAAATTTGTAAAAAAATATTTGTCAGTTTAATTCATTTGTGTTGGGTCAACAACATGATGGAATTGTATGGAGCCCTGCATTTTTTACAGTGCATTCATGTTGTCTCGACACAAATCGATTAAGTTAACATAAGAATTTTAATTGGATTGAACATAAAATAATTAAGTTGTCTTGCCAAAATTTCCAGAATTGTGTTATTTCAGCTCATTTTTAATAAGAAGTTCAAACAAGCAGCAAAAATATTGTTTTTAGAGTCTAGGGCCCTATCATACACCAGGTGCAATGAGACGCAAACAATGTTTGGCGTGATTTGTTGCTATTTTCAGACCAGCGCAGATATCATTTTCACATTTGGCGTCACTTTGTTTATATAGCAAATCCATTTACACCACTTTGTGGACTCATGGGTGTGCTGGTCTACAAAGGAGGTGTGTTAAGGCGCATTGTTGGCGTGTTGCTATTTTGAGGAACTGAAATTGACCAACTAAAAGCTGCTCTAAAGTCCAGCGCAGAGGTTCAGTTTATTCATGACAATTTGCATTAGCATAATGCTATTATTATTAGCAGTATTATTTATTATCTGCAAAATTATATTTGTTTTAATAAAAAACAGTTTAGATTTGTCCACCTGTCAGGTTTTGGCAACACAATCTCACGGCAATTCGTAACTTTTTGACTTAGTGGCGAATTCGTACAAGCTATATCGTACAATTTAGTATGATTTGCTCATCCTCCAATGACGGTTGGGTTTAGGGGTGGGGTTAGGTGCCACGCCTCATTTTTAAAATCATACAATTTCGTACGACTGAACTCGTACGAATTAGCTACTAAACTGACAAAACGTAAAATACTTACGTTTTCTCGTGAGATCAGGCTGGTTTTGGAGACGTCTGCATCCCCATATGGGGCATAAGAACAAGACGTGTGTTTGGATATAACTCAGTGTTTTGACCACACTTTGTTATTATTGTTCATTTATTTGTTTGCTGGAAATTAGAAATGCATTTAGAAATAGTTTTGAGACAAATCTGTGTGCTTAAAAAAAGAAATTAAATGTGTAAGCTAAATGGAGTTTCGACCGTTTCCTTACTCCACCAAAGTAAAGGAGTAAAGAGTAAAAGTAAAGAGAAAGTAAAGAGGCTGAATGGAGGAGGCTCGTTCTTTATCCTTCCGCTGCAGATGCAGATGTTTAACGGTTTTCTCGCTAGAGAAGCATTCAGTTTTTACACTTACAAAAAAGTACATTATATAAATAGCAAATGCGCCACTGCGTTACTCAACTGACTCTTAAAGGGAATGTGAGATGAGACTCTGATTGGTTTAATGCACGTTATGCTCAAAACACACCCAGAACTCATTCAGAGAATAAGCACAACCCTGTTAGACCATGCGCTGCGGCACAGAATGTATTTGTCCATCCTTAAAATAGCAAAAGTGGATTCGGACACACTCTTAATGCTTAATTGCTCCATGTGCTTTAGACTTTGTGCTTAGATCATTAAAATAGAGCCCTAGTGTGTGTTTGATTTATTTATTTAGGCATCACTTTTGACTGATTTATGATTGGAAAATCAATGAACGATCATGTTATTTCTGTATAGGGGAAATTAAAACCTTTGGACCTAATTTAGCAAGAGCTTCAGGGATTTTGACTGTGTTGATATAAACAAATTGGCTGAAGGTAATCTTAAAGACGCTGGGAGGTACTGAATCGTATCTACAAATGTGAGATTGGTCTCAGTCGGATAACCTGGTTAAATCCGTAAGGAACTGAATTATTTAGTCTTGATAGGATTGGAAAATGTGATTTTTGACTCCTTCATGATGAAAAACAGACATAAAGAGAAAAGAGTGTGTTTGTGTTGCTTTTATAATGATGTTCAATACAAAATGAAAGAAAAACACATTAAATTATTGTACAGTCCTTTCAACACATCTCCATTTCAGGGGGAAAAACTTTTAAAAGATTCATTCATAACTGACAATTACATTGTAACCGTGAATCTGCTCATGAGAAGGAAAGAAAGAAACATTTTAAAGGAAAGGTACTCGCTCTGTAAAACACAGGGTTTCACACAATTCCTCCATGTTGTCCCAACACAAATCAATTGAGTTAACGTAATTGTTTTGTCAATTTGAAGTAGATTGAACATAAAGCAATTAAGTTTATTATTGAATCATCTCATGAAAAAAATCATTTTAAAGGAGTAGTACTCCCAAAAAATGTCATTTCACCACATCTTTTTTGTAGCTCCAAAGCTGTATGACTTTGTTTTTACATACCACACACACACACACACACACACACACACACACACACAGAAAAAAACTATTGCAGAATGTCCAGAGCGCTCTTTTTTTTCATAACAGAATCGAGGCTTAGTTCACCCATAAATGAAAATTGACTTCCTCAAGTGGTTTTAAACCTTTATGAGTTTCTATCTACTGTTGAACACTGAAGAAGATATTTTGAAGAATGCTGAAAACCTGTAACTATCATCTTCCACAAAAGGAAAAACAAATAACATGGACGTCAATGGTTACAGGTTTTCATCATTCTTCAAAATATCTTCTTTAGTGTTCAACATAAGCAAGAAAGTCAAACAGATCTGGAACAAGTAAAAGCTGAGTAAATGATGACAGAATTGAAAAGTGAACTATCCCTTTATTAAATGACTATATATATATATATATATATATATATATATATATATATATATATATATATATATATATATATACACACACTCACTGGCCACTTAATAAGGCACATCTTACTAGTACTGGGTTAGACCCTCTTTTGCCTTCAGAACTGCCTTAATCCTTCGTTGCATAGATTCAACAAGCTACTGGAAATATTCCTCAGAGATTTTGCTCCATATTGACATGATAGCATCACACAGTTGCTGCTCTCCCATTCCACCACATCCCAAGGGTGCTCTGTGGAGGCCATTTGAGTACAGTGAACTCATCGTCATGTTCAAGAAACCAGTCTGAGATGATTGGGGCTTTATGACATGGTGTGTTATCCTGCTGGAAGTAGCCATCAGAAGATGGAGACACTGTGGTCATAAAGGGATGGACATGGTCAGCAACAATACTCAGGTAGGCTGTGGCGGTGACACGATGCTCAATTGGTACTAATGGGCCCAAAGTGTGCCAAGAAAATATCCCCCACACTATTACACCACCACCAGCAGCCTGAACCGTTGTTACAAGGCAGGATGGATCCATGCTTTCATGTTGTTGATGCCAAATTCTGACCCGACCATCTAAATGTGGCAGCAGAAATGGAGACTCATCAGACCAGGCAAAGTTTCTCCAATCTTCTATTGTCCAGTTTTGGTGAGCCTGTGTGAATTGTAGCCTCAGTTTCCTGTTCTTAGCTGACAGGAGCGGCACCCGGTGTGGTCTTCTGCTGCTGTAGCCCATCCGCCTCAAGGTTGGACGTGTTGTGTGTTCAGAGATGCTCTTCTGCAGACCTCGGTTGTAACGAGTGCTTATTTGAGTTACTGTTGCCTTTCTATCAGCTGATCGTGCAGATCGTCTTGACCATGTCTACATGCCTAAATGGATCGAGTTGCTGCCATGTGATTGGCTGATTAGAAGCCAAGCAGTTGGACAGAAGTACCTAATAAAGTGGCCGGTGAGTGTATATTCATTCATTCATTTATTTTATTTTCGGCTTAGTCCCTTTATTAATCTGGGGTTGCCACAGCGGAATGAACTGCCAACTTATCTAGCATATGTTTTACGCAGCGGATGCCCTTCCAGCTGCAACCCATCACTGGGAAACACCCATACATGAGTGTGTGTGTGTGTGTGTGTGTGTGTGTGTGTGTGTGTGTATATATAATGACACTGGTGCTACATTCTAATCTGCAATATGTCTTAAAATATCAATTTCAATTTGAGGGAATTAAAACTCTTTTAATATGTATTAAAGGCACAATATGTAAGATTTTTAAATTAAAATATCCACTAGAGTGTTATATATTTTGTTGACTGTACATACATTATCCCAAATTTTCGAAAGAGTGGTCAAATCCAAAGATAATCAATTTTAACTAGTATTTTGAGCATGTGCTTGTGTGTTCATGCTAATGACGTCACACACGCACCATTTGTAGTTAAAATAGGGAAACGGAAGAATAAGTAACAGAATTAATAGTAAAGAATTAGCACCCTCTAGTGGCAAACATTACATACCGTGCCTTGTGTGTGAATAGAAGCAGCTCCTAATGGTAAACATTAATCAATTGTATTTGTTATAATCAGACTTGATGAAAACAGTCTGCAGAAACACTTTCTCCTTTTGTACGCGTCATCAGAGGGGGAAAGCCCCGCCCACCAGTGGCCATCTCTCCCTCATTAGCATAAACAGCCCTGAGTTAGAAGCAGCCGTCCACCATTATAGTTTTGAATCTGCCACTATGCTGACACACAGGCATCTGTAGCTCCGCCTTCTTTTGAAAAGAGCACAATCTCATTTGAATTTAAAGCGACAGTCACCAAAACTCCACAATTAGGATTAAAGCCTAAAATGGACAGTTTCAGAGTTATAAAGCATTATTTGTGTGGTATTTTGAGCTGAAATTCCACATACACACTCTAGGGATGTCAGTGACTTACTTTACATCTTGTAAACAGCGGTGTAATAGGTCACTATTGTTCAATGTCATTATTGTAAACTGTATAAACAACATAACTTAATATCAATAACTTAATTCACCAAAAAACAAACAAACAAACAAACAAACATGTCCATTTTGTCCATCGCAGCTGATACAGATTTTCCAAGCTCATTTGAGTTGCATTAACATCTCAAATAAACCAGCTCTTCTCCACCCAACCACTCAATGTTGAGTCAATGGAGTGAAATATACAATCCAGTCAATAAATAACGCTGATTTTGGTTAAAAGTGTCGACTGAACACTGAAGCTGCATCACATTTCACCACAGATGTCCCAAAACATGCAACTTTACATCAGCTAACAAGAAGGAAACTCCTATTAGGGCTGGGCGATTTGAGAAATCTCATCTCGTATCATTATAAAGGTATATATGACAATTGAGGACATTTTCTGTCAATTCAATCAATGGTTTAGTTTAAATACAGTTTCACCGCATGGAAAAGACTATTTATTTTACAATGTGCTCATTAAAAGAGATATTTTTCACTTTATTTTGACCTTCAGGGCAAATGTTTGATTACGAATGTCGATATATAGCATAACTATGAATGAAAACAGGCCCAACGTAAACTATTACTATAAAAATGCAAAATGTAAACAGCTTTTTTCGACAACTTGATTCACGTTTCCGCCTGCATCCTCATGTAAGATTGTGAATAATCCTAATAACGAAAGTGTATTATCGTAAACAATGTATTTTGCGACAACACAAAATAAATCAGCATAATAATAGTTCTTAATATAAACGAATTGTTTATATAGCACTTTTCTTGACATAATCTCCTCAAGTGTGCAGCTGGATGACAATGATGGGATTATACGAAACGATGTATTTTATATTGTGTTTATTGACCTTATTCTGCGATGTGGAAGTCGTTTTTGTGATTGTTTTAGACGATTCAGGCTTGTTCTGATTATGTACCCCTATATACATTTCTGGAGAGCGCCAAATAAGTCCCAGGAGCTATGTTTTTTTTTGCAGTTTTTGTTTTCACGAATCCGCTGTGTATGCTTTTTAGATCTTAAATTTCTCTCGCGAGTGCCATTCGCGCCTGCTGTCCACCACCGCTGTCGACTGACTGACTTACTGACTGACCAACCAATTGATGCCCTTCCCCGCCCCTTTCCCTCAACCGAACCAAGAGCGTTTTAAAAAGCACAGATTGACCCGCCCACTCGCTTCCATAAACCCAACCGACAGGGTTTACAAAAGCAATCCAGAAAAAGAAAAGCCCACTGATTTTCCCCACATTCTCACCCTGTTATTTACTTGTTTATATTGTTTTTTGGCTTTTGTTTTTGTCTTGCCTGCTTTCTGGAACTGTTCCTCACCAGACTCGAACCCTGTTGTCACGGTCAACACCGCTCCGTGTCTCAGGTCCGCCGATGTACATGTCGAGCTACCAGACAAACTGGTTACAATATGGAAGTAAGCCAGTAAAGAAACTGCGTCATACCGCCCCATACCGTCCATTTTAAAGATGAAATGCAGCCATACATAGCTCTGACTACATAATTCGCAATCTCCAGAAATATATATATAGGGCTACGTTTCCAGAATGAGCCTGTTAGTTTTAGAACCTCCGATTCAGTTTCCTATGGAAGAAATCACTACAAATAATAATCACCTGTAATAATAAACAAACTATTTGCTCTACAAACAAGCATGTTCATGACTATACATAAAAAGTAAAATAATATAAGAAGAAAATCAGTTTGCAACATCAAGCAGCTAAATAAGCTGACTTTAATGTGTACAAATCATGGAAGTGAATAAGAACGGAAGTCTCGAGCCAAAAAGATTGTAATGGCAAGGTCTGCTCATACGACAAGAATAAGGTCAATATGATATATATATAGTAGTCAACATTAAAAGTGAACCATCAACGTCATAAAACTATCGAACGACACCCATTCTCGTCTTTAAATGTTGACTACTGTATGTTGTCGAATTGCCCAGCCCTAATCCCTACGTTTTCGTCAAGACAAAAGGCGAATGTTTAACAACATCTTTTGATGTGCTGAACTGGAATAAAAGATCAACCATGAGTTATGTCAGGAAGAACAAAACATGCTACACCATCAAAATAATGACACAGGTTTTTCATTCGCTTGTGCGTCAACGTTTCGCATTTTCCTTCAACATCCAGCATTGAAATCCCTGTCAGATTGTCATGGGCATGAAGGGCTTTCCTCGTGTGGTCGAACAGACTGTCGCTTCGGGCACAAAATCTTAGCAAACGCTCGCCGGAAGCTGCTGTGGCACAGTGGATAGAGGAAGGGATTGATGGCCGAATTAAGCCAAAGAAGCCAAAATGTGACTTCGTACCAATGATGCTCCACACAGCTACCACTGCAGGCTGCCCGTATGATCATCAGCAGTGTGTACGGCGCCCAACACACCCCAAAAACACACACGATGACCGCCAAAGACTTTGCAATCTTCTTATCTCTAGAAAGACGCGCGTGTCCGCCGCTTCGGCAAGGCGCGCAAGGATTCGCCACTTCCTGCGCTCGAATAATCCGTGTCCGAACCCATCCCCCGAACATCCCTCGTTTTTTAATCGTAGCCTTCATTGTTAAAGAAACTGAATGTGTGCTGCTGGGATCACCACTAGATGATGGCGAAACTTCTTCATCGTCTTCGATTACGGCTGAAACCGCCGCCGGTTCACTCGACGACACTTTACGTGTTTTAACGAAAAACACTGACGAAGTTTGTCCGTCGATAACCCTCCATCCGTCCTCTTTTTCCGCTTCCACATGCGCCATCCGACTGCGGTTTCTGCGCTGGATGTTGAGATAGATGCTGAAGTTGAAGAAGGCCACAGAGATGAATGGAGAGAAGAACTCGAAGGTGGACGCCGAGAGCAGAAAGTACCACGTGCAGTAAAACTCAGCAAAACACTCATCCTCGGGAACGATACTTTCTCCCACCAGCAGCTCCCAGAAGATTATCGCCGGGCCATAGAGGAGGAATGCCGAAACCCAGACTGCCAACATCTTGAGGACTGCCAGACGTGTGACGCCCTGCTGGGCTCGGTACCGCACCTGCGAATCACACACCAAAATTATTTTAATTATACAATTTTTCGATTATATATAAAATTTTATCTAATTAAAATAAACATCAATAACGTAAAAACTGCACCATTATTATCCCCCTTATTTTTTCTTTACTCATTTTGCATTCCAAGTCTGAGGCTGTACAAGGTGAGCTACCAAGCAAATTGACCATCCATACAGAAGTAAGGAGTCAGCGGTAGCCTATAATGGCTCGTTTCCACTGACTGGTACGGTACGGTTCGTGTCAGTACGGGTCACCTTTATCAGGCTTGTGTTTCCACTACCAAGGGTACTGTTTTGGTGGGCGTGGTGTATGACAGAGTTTCAGTCAATGTCATTCTCGCTCGAATCCATGTTTACAGTAAAGCCGTACAGGTTGTTCACATCATATGAGAAGCACTTCTCACAAAACAGATGCTTTATACACATAAATACTTGTTTATAAATGTTTATTACTAACTTTTCTATGAACATGAGTTGATTATAACTGCAGATCAATGACAGTGCGAAATAGCCTACTGTAACGTCTGAAATGATATAAAATAAATAAATAAATGCAACATATATGAACACATACAGACCCTTATTCTGCCTCGTAGTTTTTGTTTATAGTGTTTTTCAAAAGCAAACTAGAAGAGAAAAGTGCATTGTGACTGCATGCTTTTTTTAGCGGTTTTTACCTTTTAATGACAGGCCAGTGGAGATTAACAGAAAGGAAATTGTAAGGAGCAGAGAGATGGGAAGGATTGGCAAAGGACCTTGAGCTGGGAATCGAACTCGGGTCGCTGCGAGCACCTAGGTGCTATATGTCGACGCACTAACCACTAGGCTATTGGCGCCAAAAGATTGCATGCTTTTACTGCGATTTCACACTGCTTTTTTTTTCTGGAACTGTACTTTACCGAAAACAAACCTCACTCCTGGTACCAAGTCCGACGTTGTAGAAGGTGAGCTACCAAGCAAACTGATTGCTTCAGGAAAGCCGTCTTTACCGAAGTATATTAGGGTTAAAGCTAAACTGTGCAGATTTGTGCCGCCCCAGGAACTCCATTTGACAGCTGTGCTGTACAAGGTGAGCTACCGAGCAAACTGACCACTCTGGAAAAGCCATCCATACAGAAGTAAGCAGTCAGTGGCAGCACAAAAGAGAACAGAATTGGTCAGCGGCGTCATTCTGCCTCATAGTTTTTGTTTATAGTGTTTTTCAAAAGCAAACTAGAAGAGAAAAGTGCATTGTGACTGCATGCTTTTACCGCAATGTCAAACTACTTTTTTGGTTTTGTTTCACCTTGTTTCTGGAACTGTCCTTTGCTGAACACAAACCTCACTCCTCGTACCAAGTCCGACGTCGTACAAGGTGAGCTACCAAGCAAACTGATCGCTCTAGGAAAGCCGTCTATACAGAAGTATATTAAGGTCAAAGCTAAACTGTGCAGATATGCGGCCCTCCAGGAACTCAGTTTGACGATTGTGGTGTACAAGGTGAGCTACCGAGCAAACTGACCACCCTGGAAAAGCCGTCTATATGGAAGAACAGATGTTGCCGGCACCGTCATACCACCTTGTATCATTTGTTTTACACACAAAATGCAGCTGGACGCATGCCAGGGCATTTATTTGTGGATTCCTGTATTATGTAGCCCTGTTGACATATGCCCAATGAGCCTGTGTTGGAAATTAGTTATTAGAAATTAAAACTATTATATCTAAAAATGTGTTTACGAAACCTGTGCCAACACGAGGAGAACATGCAAACTCTACACAAAAACACCAGGTGACTCAGGCACCGTGCCCATACTGTTTTTCCAATACTATCAATTCAGACATACTACTCTGCTCGCACACTGTTTTTAGCATACAATATAGTATGGAAGTATGACATTTCAGACGCAGCCTTAGTTTTCAGCTGTAATGGAGATGATAGATTAAAAGCACATAAAATAGCCATAGTAGAGAAGCACAAATGGGGATGGGAGCGAAGGCTGGCAGCTCTCTCACACACGCACACACACACAGTCTTCGTGCTCTTCTTCTTCATGATTTATTCAATTCACAGCCCAGTCTGAGCACCAATCTAGCTCATCTCGCTTTTACACTGAGAGCTAATTATCTGAACCAATTCAACTAATGTAGCTGTTAGAAGATAATCAGCGCGTCCGATTAATCTGATCAAGTCAAATGACAATTTACAGCCCATGAAAGATCGTTTTGCGAGCGGCTGAATCACTTTACATTGCTGCATACACAAAGGGCTTTTCAAGCGACAATACCAGGGTTTTTTTTTTGGGTCGCAGTTTACATTTTCATTAGCTCCTGAATTTGCTAACATGAACTAATAATGAACAATAATACAAATTAATATTAATTTATCATAGTTGAACATTTACTAATGCGCTTTTAAACATTCAAATTCACGCTTGTTAACATTGGTATGAACAAAAACTAACAACGAATTACTTTATTTCCATTATCTAACATTACCAAAGATGAATAAATGTATTGTTCATTATTTGTTTGTGTTAATAAATACATTATCTAATTTTAACTAATATGATCTTATTGTTATGTGTTACTGTATTAGATCATATAATACAATGTGCCTTGTTTAATCTTCATTCGTTTTGAGCAAAAAACAAAACAAAAAGTGGAAAAGTCTTGTTAGGCATATTTAAATTAAGAGTCATTTGACGACATATTAAAGGGATAGTTCACACAAAAATGTATACAAAAACTCGGTTTCTTATTTTAAACACAAATGTAAATATGCTGACGAATGCTGGAAAAAATATTAGTATTATAGGACTATATGGAGGTCAATGGCGGAACATTCTTCAGCTTTGACCCTAATATGATTTGACATATATCAATGGCTTATTTTTTTCAAAGCCCTCCTCATCTGACCACAGTACAAGTTTCCACTGTGTGACGTTCATCCCAGATGCCTCTGAGACCATAGAAGTCGATGGCGCTTCTGGACATTGTTAACATAGGGCTTCCTTTTGGCACAGTGCAGTTTTAACTGGCATCTTATTTTGTGTTCGGCAAAAATGTAGATTTTGGAGTGAACTATCTCTTTAAAAGACACCTCATAGTCATCATTTGTGATATTTATACTTTTCTCCATTCTTCAAAATGCTGGATATTTCTAGTCTTTTGTCTTCAAGACAAGCTTTTAATTATTTGAAATATAAATGAGTTCAGTACTTAAACGAGATCAGCTTCAACTTTGACCCAAATTTGATTTGACAAATACATCAATGGCTTATTTTTTTTTCAAAGCCCTGCTCATCTGACCACAGTACTTGTTCCACTGTGTGATGGTTCATCCCAGATGCCTCTGGGCCCTGAGATGTCAACCGCGCTTCTGGATATTGTTAACATAGGGCTTCCTTTCGGCACAGTGCAGTTTTAACTGGCATCTTAGTTTGTGTTCAGCAGAAGGTTTACAAACTAATGAGAAAATGCTGATTTTTGAGTGAACTATCTCTTTAAAGACACCTCATAGTCATCATTTGGGTTATTTATACTTTTCTCCATTCTTCAAAACGCTGGATTTATACCCTTTTGTCTTTGAGACGAGATTTAACTATTTAAAATATCAATTAGAACAGTACTAAAACAGGATCAGCTTTGACCTAAATATAATTTGACAAATATATCAAAGGCTTGTTTTTTTTCAAAGCCCTCCTCATCTGACCACAGTACACGTTTCCACTGTGTGATGGTTCATCCCAGATGCCTCTGAGACCTGAGAAGTCGATGGCGCTTCTGGACATTGTTAACATAGGGCTTCCTTTTGGCACAGTGCAGTTTTAACTGGCATCTTATTTTGTGTTCGGCAGAAGGTTTACAAACTAATGAGAAAATGTAGATTTTGGAGTGAATATCATCCTTTGTGATATTTATACTTTTCTCCATCCTTCAAAACGCTGGATTTATACCCTTTTGTCCTCAAGATGAGCTTTTAATAATTTGAAGTATAAATAAGTGCACTACTAAAACTGGATCAGCTTCAGCTTTGACCCAAATATGATTTGAAAAATATATCAATGGCTTGTTTTTTTCAAAGCCCTGAAAGAGAATGCAAAATAGATTCATTTGCAAAATGTGTTGTCTCAGACGTTTTTTTTTTTAACTCTGTAAAGCCTGACATATAGTCTGAAATGTTCAGTTTTACAAATAAATACAAATTTATTGAACCTGCATATACAGTTGAGGTCAAAACTACATTTACATTTATATTTACATTTAGTCATTTAGCAGACGCTTTTATCCAAAGCGACTTACAAATGAGGACAAGGAAGCAATTTACACAACTATAAGAGCAGCAGTGAACAAGTGCTATAGACCAGTTTCAGGTGTGTAAAGTCTAAGAAGCAAAGCATTAGTAAATTTTATTTTATTTAATTTATTTATTTATTTTTTTGTGAGAGAGAGTACAGTTAGTATAATTATTCGCCCTCCTGTGAATTTTTTATTCTTTTTTTATATTTCCCAAATGATGTTTAACAGAGCAAGCAATTTTTTCACCTCATTTCCAATAATATTTTTTTCTTCTGGAGAAAGTCTTATTTGTTTTATTTCGGCTAGAATAAAAGCATTTTACATTTTTTAAATACCATTTTAAGTTAATAAAATGTTATTAGCCCCCAATATTATTAGCTTAAAATGTCTTTTTTTGATTATACCACATACCACTGTCACATAAATGTCACTTTAATCTGAACACTAGTATCTTAAAAATATATAGTCAAATATTGTCAAATACTGTCATTAGTTATTAAAACTATTTTGTTTAGTAATGTGTTGAAAATCTTATCTCCATTTAACAGAAAATGGAAAATATTTTATGAGGAATTAAATTTTCAATTTTGACTGATTTGTGAAGTATTACAATTATTTAGTGATTTTCCTCTAATGTGCACCAAAAGCTGTGAAAATTCTCTAGCGACCTTTAAATCTTAAAACATTTCATTTTAGCATTCGATTATTTATTTTACATATAAAAAAAAAAATCAATAAATATGACTTTTCAAACATTTCAACATGAAAGGTTGTTGGAGGATCATGATCCCATAATGCAATTCAAAAGCACAAATAAACAGAAAAAAACTGCAAATTTACACACATCATTGTATGCAAATGACCAATAATGCTATTGATATTGGCTGAAAGGTTTTTTTCTGAAATTGATATCGGCCAAAAACAATGTAAAAAAGGTTTTTCACTAAAATCGACCAACATCGGCGTCGATATCAGCTGAAAGTTTAATTAGCTGAAATCAATATCGGCCCAAACTTGTTGCTGAAATCAATATAAGCCAAAGGTTTTTGTAAAAATATCTGTATTAGTGTTGTCTACAAGTTTTTTGCTGAAATCGACAAATGTTGGTATTGATATCAGCTGAAAAATTATTTTGCATTAATTTTATTTTGAAATCAATTATCAGCCCAAAAAGACTTTTTTGCTGAAATTGACCAATATCGGTATCGATATTGGCTGAACGTTTTTTTTTGCTGAAATTGATATTGGCCAAAAAAATTTTAAAAAGTTTTTTGCTGAAATTGATTAATATCAGTATTGATATCGGCTGAAAGGTTTTATTTTGCTGAAATCGATATCGGCCAAAAAAATTATGTTTTTTTTTTTTTTTGGTTATATTGACCAATATCAGTATCAAAATCAGCTAAAAGTTTTTTTTGCTGAAATTGCTATGGCCAAAAATAATTTCAGCTGAAATTGACCAATATCAGTATCAATATCGGCTGAAAGGGATTTTTTTTGCTAAATTCAATATCGGCCAAAAAAACATTTCAAAAAGGTTTTTCACTGAAATCGACCAATATTGGTATCGATTTCGGCTGAAAAGGTTTTGCTGAAATCGATATCGGGCAAAAAGATTTTTAAAAGGGTTTATTTTTGCTGAAATTGAAAAGGTTTTTAATTGAAATTGAAACCGGCAAAAAAAAAATTGGAAAAAGATTTTTCACTGAAATCAACCAACATCAGAATCAATATCGGCTGAAAGTTTTTTTTTTTTTTTCTGAAATCGATATTGACCCAAAAAAAGTTGAAATTGACCAAATATTGGTATCAATATTGGCTGAAAGATTTTTTTTCTTGCTGAAATTGATATTGGAAAAATAATTGTAACATTTTCTTTTTCGCTGAAATCAACCAATATCGGTATCAATATCGGCTGAAAATTTATTTTGCTGAAATGGACATCAGCCAGAAAAATACATAAAAATCCTATCAATGCATTCCAATTTATTGTTTATGATTTAAAATAAATAAATAAATAAATGTTAATTCAGTCATGTAAATCCAGAGCTTAGTTTACTACATAAAAGTTGTACACATTTCACACACAAATAAAAATGTGAATGCAATTACACAAAGATATTTTAATGCCATAAAACTCACTCAGTCAAACACAGTGACTGTGCGTTTTTTAAAATGCGCATATCAATTGCATGCCAAATCGGATTCAGCAGTCTTTCTAATCTTTTTGACGATGTATAATTGACAAGCATTAATTTGAGACGGTGTGACAATACGTCTGTCTCCATACCTCCATCTCCAGAGTCCGGCGCCAAAACACTTTTCATTTCAGTCACTTAAAAATGACAACTGGAAAAAAAGATGACAAGCAGAGAAAGGGAATCATCTAGTCGTAAAAGACAGGAGCCCTCGAGGGTGTCCTCTTGTTAGAAACTAATGCCGTCTCGCCTCTGAAATTACTGCAAATAATAGTTGTCTTTAGGGAACGTGTCGGAAACAAAAACACATGGCAAGACATCACAGCATTTCACACCTTCTGACATCCTGAACTGGATTCTGGGCCACCGGCGCTGCTATAAATGAGTTTTTTATATGTAATGTTCAGGGCTGCGTTTCTCAAAACCTTCCTAAGGCTACGTCACTCTTACGCATACCTTAAGCTGTACCTTAGCATGTTTTCACTGAAGCTTTCTTAGTTAGGTATTATACTTTAGTACAGTTGGTCTGGACCACTCTTTGCTATACCTTATTACTAGGGCCAGATGGAATCTGCAGACGTTTTTAGCTATTTCTGAGGAGAATTTTGCTAAAAATCTGCTGAATTATTTTGGGAGTATAAAACCTTAATATATGAAATAAATAATAATCTCTTTTTAACTTGTATTTAATGTTTAAAATGCAAATCCAATTAGATTCACTTTATTTGGTAAACAAAGCAAGTCTCTCATATAATATCTCTACTAAAAGACAGAAAATATGACTGTACAAACTGCATTCTACATAAATCAGATGAACATTTTCATAATCATTCATTCATTAATTTTCTTGTCGGCGTAGTCCCTTTATTAATCTGGGGTCACCACAGCGGAATGAACCGCTAACTTATCCAGCATTTGTTTTACGCAGCGGATGCCCTTCCAGCCGCAACCCATCTCTGGTAAACGTTTTCATATTAGTCAATAATATTACTGTAAATAATTTAAAAACTGAATAAATATAGATTTACACACATTTACTCAAGTGAATAAACAGAATTAATGATGGGCTAAAAATCTGCTGAATTCTGCGCACTCAGATTCTGTGTGGGTCTACTTATCACTGCTTTTTTACATCTAATTCTAAGACAGTACAAAACAATTTCCTTTTTACAGAGAACATGACAAGAAATCGCGATATCAATGCTGAAACAATATATTGTGCAGCTCTACTTTAAAGGGCACATAGTTTACCTCTTTTTTTCTGATTTAATATTAATATTATGGCTCTTCTGAGTGTGCCAGTTTAGGTTCAGTTTAAAACACAATTAGATTGTTTTATTATAATGTGTTAAAAAGTGTCATGTTGGGGGCGTGTCCACAGTTTGCTGATTTATGGGTGTGTTGCTTCACATGTAGATTAGTTTCGGCTTCCCGCCAACGTAACAAGGGGGCGGGGCCATGAGCTCACCCGCTCTGTGTTTGCAACAGAGTCTGACAGGCAGACGGAGAAGGAGCAGGAGTGAGAGGATCAGCATTCAGTCGTACATGTACTACTCTGACACAGACCAAGCAGACAGTACAAAATCATTTGTGTCTTTGTACAGTTTTACAGCCAACTGTGTGCTAGTTTCAAGTGCCGAGCTTGTACACAGAAACTAATAACTACGCAGACTGAATTAACTTTGACTGAGGCACGGGATGCGCCGCTCGAAGCCGCGACACGGCACACCAGACACTCTCTGTGGTGCGGCAGAAACATGAAGTGTCCCGAATCGTCGCGCCACGCATTTTTGAATTCTAAACATAGGTTTCTGCAGCGGTCCGCAGCGCCCAGCCGTCGACTTGAGTGTACCCTGATAGAAACCGATGTTTAGAATTCTAAAATGCATGCTAGTTAAGATCACAGGGAGCTTCTGGGATCGCGAGAAATGCAATGAAAAGTACACATGTTTGCAAACCTACCTAAAGATACAACCGATAATTCTGATTAGAGCGATAATGTGGAGAATATTGATCTTGTGTTGAGCCCAATGAGCCTTGCATCTAAAAATAGAGCTAGCGTGTTCCTTTAGTGATAACGCTTCGACTCCCGCTGAAAATGGCGGACATGAATTAACAAACTGAGGATATGATGACGCGCCTGTCAATCAATATTGGTGGGCGGGGGGACCGCTCTCCTACGTCAAGTTGCGGTCGGTTTGAAAACCGCTCCTATTGGTCCACCGTTTTTTATGTTGTTAATTTGAAAAAAAAGCACTGGGTGTGTTTATATCACCCCAATATGACGCTCTATACACCATACATGCACATATTTTTTACCATAGGTGCCCTTTAAAGGATTAAATTTTTCCACGTTATATTTTACTTTAAAATAATAAGTCATTACACTGCATGGAAATAACCAATTATACATCGTATGAGTCAAAGTGATCTATTTTTCATGTCAGTTTCAGTGTAAATATTAAAAACGTAATTTTTTTATTAGTGATTTGCAATGCTGAGAATTTACTATAAAGGAGATTTTTAGATATTTAGATGTTTCTGAACGCTCAAAATCCATATTTTCAAATATTGTCCAATTATTTATCCTGTTTATCTTTATTTAGGTGATATACGAAACTCAATTTCCATCAAGTGGATGCTTAAGAGTGGTTTTGTGGTTCAGTGTCACATATAAGAAATGATGCTAGTTGAACATTACATTATAATCTTTGTGTGTGTGTGACTTTGTTCATTTGAACACATTCCCTACAGCTGATCTTATGATTTTTTTTTATTGCTGAGTTGAAAAAAAGCATATAAATAGTTTGTTTTATAATAACACTTGACCAGGTGTCAAATGTAAGATACGTGGGTCAAACTGAAGACATTTTTGGGTCAAATGTAAAATATGTCAGTCGAATAATATATGGCATGTTTAGGTCAAATGTTAGTAATAACAAAATAAAAATATACAAAAGTCATTAAAAATTCATAGAATGAGAAATGTGAGTAGTATTGTAATGTGACGGGGACGCTGAAAAAGGAAGTGCAGATCCAAATGCAGGGTTTATTCAACATAGAATGGTCAGGCAAGCAACGGTCAACACAGGGGCAAACAGATGTATACAGGCAAATCCAGAGTCATGGTCATGAAACAGGTGAATGGTCAAAAGGCAGGCAGCAGACAACATAAATAAACCAACAAAACAAGGCAAGGGTCAACACGGAAAGGCAAGGCAAAGGAAATGGGTTTTAATGTCACTTTAAACAAGACTCTACACTGTTTTGTGTGTGCTGTTTATAAAGTCCATCTGATCAGTTCATGAGCAACTGTGTGTCTAATCAACTGAATGAGGAACAGGTGCGTGTGAACAGCGCATGATTAGATATGTAGTTCTTTAAAGTGGCAGATTTGTAGTTCTTCAGAGATCTGCATAGGCTGGATCACTGGTGACCATGACAAGTATAATGACTAATTCTGATGGTGTGTATATATATATATATATATAAATCAAGGTAAGAATATATTTGCTCAGAAATAAAACACAATCAGGACATATTCTATTGTACAACTACATTTAAAGCTACATTACACTCTAAAAACACAACAAACAACTGATGTTACATTCATCCCCATAACATCCACATTAAAAACCATACCACAGCCACGCTAATTAAAGAAAAAAAACACTTTCAGGAAAGGATGGGATAATAATTAAAGGCAAATGAAGTCAGACATGCCTGTCAAATGCCAACCTGATAGGATCGCATCACCCTCTGCATTCAGCTCCTGACAGATCCTTTAGAAATGTCATGTGCGATCTGAAAAGCACTATATTTACATGACAGAAAAAGCCTTTACATATAAACCCCTGGAGTCAACAGGAAGTAGTGACATGACTGTTACTTCACAACAAATTTATGTGCTAAACATTCAGATTCCAATGCATTATTCATGAATAAACTCCAGAGACGGCGTTGATATATTAAAAGTTGACTGTTCATTCAGTCACAAGCCGCCAAATTACCTCGCAAATTTGTTATTGTAGCTCGTATCTGCGCTTTTAATGTTTCTTAACAATCCCGATGCTATATTCAGTGCAGGAAATCAATATTTGCTTTTCATAATGCTGCTCGGGAATGTAAATGAGCTTTAGTAGGCTTTAATAACCACATTTACTTATTTTTTATCTGCTTTCAAAGTAGGGCACAGTGTTTTCTGTAAGTGTGAATGGAGGTTATTTAAGGATCTCAACATGGCTTTGCTGTGTGCGATGGAGATAAACGCACGCACTGAATGGAAAAAAAAAATTATATACTTCCTCTTGCTTCTTTTCATGAGCTGCTGTTCAGCCACATGTATCAAAGCCTCTTACAGCTGCTTTAAAACTACTAGCGGTGGAGCTAAAATAGTTCATCGATGGGCACATCCACTCTAAAAAGGCTGGCTTTTGCAAGACAGTGGTTTTCAATTCATAATCCTAAACCTACCCCTACCCCTTATAGCAACCTGTTGTGTTGTATTAATGTCTACATCCACTACAACCCTCAAACCAGCTCCTTACAGTAACTGGCATGACCCAGCAGGCACAGGGCATCAACATGATGTCAGATTGATGTGGTACTTCAACGTTGTGAGACATTGCATTTTGGGTAGAAATGGAAATCAGTCAGACCTCAGAGAAATGTTGCATTTTGGTTACTTCCAAATGCAACCTAAAAACAACCAAATATCAACATCTAATGATGTTACAGCTTGACGTTGTGTGGACGTTACCAATATGATGTCAATCAGACAGTGGATTTTGGTTGCCATACCTGACAAAAAATATCAAAATTTGACGTCAATATGATGTTGGCTTGACGTTGGATTTGGTCACTTTCCAACACAACCTAAAAACAACCAAATATCAACATCTAATGATGTTACAGCTTGACGTTGTGTGGACGTTACCAATATGATGTCTATCAGACATTGGATTTTGGTTGCCATACCTGACAAAAAATAACAATATTTGACGTCAATATGAAGTTGGCTTGACGTTGGATTTTGGTCACTTACCAACACAACCTAAAAACAACCAAATATCAACATTTAATGATGTTACAGCTTGACGTTGTGTGGGCGTTACCCATATGATGTCTATCAGACATTGGATTTTGGTTGCCATACCAGACAAAAAAATAACAATATTTGATGTCAATATGATGTTGGCTTAAGATGTTGGCTTAACGTTGGATTTTGGTCACTTACCAACACAACCTAAAAACAACCAAATATCAACATCTAATGATGTTACAGCTTGACGTTGTGTGGACGTTACCAATATTATGTCAATCAGACATTGGATTTTGGTTGCCATACCTGACAACAAATAACAAAATTTGACGTCAATATGATGTTGGCTCGACGTTGGATTTTGGTCAGTTACCAATGCAACCTAAAAACAACCAAATATTAATATCTAATGATGTTGCAGCTTGATGTTGTGTGGACGCTACCACTATGATGTCTTTCACACATTGGATTTGGGTTGCCATACCTGACAAAAAATAACAGTATTTGACGTCAATATAATGTTGGCTTAAGATGTTGGGTCGACGTTTATCAGGAAGTGACTATTTTGTTCCCTTAGACTCATTGGATTGGAAACGCTGCTTTATTTGCAAATATTTAATGCCATATTCCAGTTTTGCACCTAAATCTAATTCACAACTTTGGATGGAAACACAGCTTCTGTCTAGGGCTGAACGATAAATCAGAAATGCCATTATTATTGTGCTCATATATTATTTATTCATGTCGACTCAAATGAAAGCAGTTTAATCTTCTGTTTATCCTACAAGCACTATAAGGATTTCCCATAGACTGGTATTTCTTGCATTTCTTCAGGCTACATTTGATTGTTATAACCCAGGCTCATTATTGATACGTACCCCTATATACATTTCTGGAGAGCACGAAATATGTCCCAGGAGGTACGTTTTTTTTTTTTGTTGCAGTTTTTGTTTTCGTAAATCCACCAGAGGTACATGCTTTGTCAGATCTCAAATTTCTCTCACGAGTGCCCTTCGTGCCTGCTGTTCTCATTTAAATCCACCAGAGGCCTCTGACTGACTGACTGACCAACCAACCGATGCCCCACCCCCTTCCTTAAACCCGACTAACAGAAAAAGAAAAGTGGCTGCCTAATTTTAACCACGTTTTCAGATATTAGATGTTGTCCCCCTGTAATTAACGTCTTTATATTATTTTCTGCCTTTTGTTTTCGTTTTACCTGCTTTCTGGAACCGTTCTTCGACGGACTCGAACCCTATGATTGCGATCAATTCCTCTCTGCATGTCAAGTCCGCTGACGTACATGGTGAGCTACCAGCAAACTGGTAATAGCGGAAAAGCCATCGTATGGAGGTACGTGGTCAGCTGGTAGCGCTAAAAGGAACAGAAGCCGTCGGCGTCATAATACCGCCACGTAGCATTCGTTTAAAAGACGCCAACTGGCTACATAATTTACACTCTCCAGAAATGTATACGGGGTACATTTTCACAATGAGCCTGTGTTGGATTGTTTTGTGTGACTCAAGAGTGCCCTCTGGCCTTCAGGAGGAGATTTACTCCTAATCACATCATCATACTTTCCTCACATGATGTGCAAGACAATCACAGGTTGTCCTGCGATTTTTATATCGATTTATGTCAGCCCTACTACTGACTATCATATTAATATTTTTCCAAATATTGAAGCCAATGACCAGCAACTCAGCTCACACAGAGTTCACACTTAGCTGATGATTGATTATAAAGCATGTTTGGCATGCTGTCCCAGGAGAGAGCCCTGAGTTGAGAAGCTCCCTCCCGGGGCTCCCAACTGTTTGCAGGGCGAGAGGGTAAATCTCAAGAACTCCCCTGCTGTTTGTAGCTAATAATCAATTAGGGATTGTTATGAAGAGATAACTTACTTGGAGCATGTCTATGGTGCCGATTTGGATTAGTCAATTAACTTAGGTTGCATGTTTTTGGATGGTAGGAGGAAACTGGAGGACCCTGGGGAAACCTACATAAGCACGGGGAGAACGTGTAAACAGAAATGTTGACTGACCTGGTAAAGACTAAGAACCAGTTACGCACATCTAAGAAAGGAGGAGGAGTAGGGGTGGAAGGCGGGATTCTTCAAAATGAAGATGATTGTGGTATGAAACTTATTTGGTTATTTATGGTGACGTAGGAATCGTCTGATTGGTGAGTCCTGAATTGGCTAATGTGGGACCAGCCGTGATTAATCATAAGCACGTGACCATCTCGAAATTAGTTTATAAATAAACTTCACTTTAGGAAGCCCTAGACTAGGGTCGAAACATAAAGTGGGGGCTCGTCCGGGATATTGCCTGCACATTACTTTGTGGTAAAAGAATAAATAAATAGGTTTATTAAAAGGTATAAATTTACGGACCAAACTCCAAGGGCTTCCTGGAAAGATTTTATTTGTTGCGTGTTTTATGTTTAGAAAGAAACCACATGGGGGAGAATAAATGATGATTCCTTGCTGAATTGTCCTTTTAAGATGATCACCATGTAAACACAAAGCCGCATGCATTCTGTTTTCTTACAGCAGGCAGATGTTTTTAGTCGTGACTTTTTATCGGTGTGTTTTCCATCACCTCTCTCAGGGTGTTAAAGTTCAGCAGTGGGGCCAGTGTTATTACCGTCACTCGCTGTGAATCATTATAGAAAAACAGCAGTCGTAGACCCCGATTCAGTCCATCCACTACAGATCTGCAAAAAAATTTGTTAAAAAAATATATATACTAGTGTACTACTTCTAAACTAGCACACTAACTATAAATACTGTGCAATAGAAACTCTGCATTTCCATGACAATATTATAATAATAACGATGATTATTTTATTGCATAATAATAGTATAATAATACCGATACTAATATTATTGCATGATGATATTATACTAATAACGATAATAATATTATTGCATGACAATATATAATAATAATAATGATAATAATATTATTGCATGATGATATTATAATAATATCAGTAATAATAATATTGCATGATGATATAATAACAACAATGATATGATTGCATGATAATATTATAATAATGACGATAATATTATTGCATGACAGTATTCTAATAATAACGATAATATTTTTTTTACATGACGATATTCTTATAATAACGATATTAATATTATTGCATGATGATATAATAATAACAATGATATGATTGCATGATAATATTATAATAATGACGATAATATTATTATTTCATGACGTTTTCTAATAATAACGATAATATTATTTCATGACGATATTCTAATAATAACGATATTAATATTATTGCATGATGATATTATAATAACGATAATAATATTATTTCATGACGTATTCTAATAATAACGATAATAATATTATTTCATGACGTATTCTAATAATAACGATAATAATATTATTTCATGACGTATTCTAATAATAACGATAATAATATTATTTCATGACGTATTCTAATAATAACGATAATAATATTATTACAGGACAATATTGTAATAATAACGATATTAATATTATTGCATGATGATATAATAATAACGATAATAATATTATAGAATGACATTATAATAATAGCGATATTAATATTATTGCATGACGATATTCTAATAATAACGATATTAATATTATTGCATGATGATATAATAATAACGATAATAATATTATAGAAAGACATTATAATAATAGCGATATTAATATTATTGCATGACGATATTCTAATAATAACGATATTAATATTATTGCATGATGATATAATAACAACGATAATAATATTATAGAATGACATTATAATAATAGCGATATTAATATTATTGCATGACAGTATTCTAATTATAACAATAATAATATTATTGCATGATGATATAATAACGATAATAATATTATGGAATGACATTATAATAATAGCGATATTAATATTGTTGCATGACAGTACTCTAATAATAACAATAATAATATTATTGCATGATGATATTATAATGATAATAATAATATTTTTGCATGATAATTTTATAATAATAATGATATTAATATTATTGCATGATAATATTCTAATAATATTGATAATAATATTATTGCATGATAATATATAATAATAATAATATTACATGATGATATAATAATAATAATCATGATAATACTATAATTGCATGATATTATAATAATAGCGATATTAATATCATTGCATGATGATATTATTATAATAATAATGATATTATTGCATGATAATAATAACGATAATAATATTATTGCATGATGATATTCCAATAATAAAATATTATTATTGTTATTGTTTAATATTATCATGCAATGATATTAATATTGTTAATATTATAATGATAACAATAATAATATTATTGCATGATGATATTATAATATTATATGCATGTAAATTTTAAATTGGGCAATCTGTAATGAATGTAAAATGTTTATACTTTTTAACTTCTGTACCTCTTATTACTAGCACACATATCTACAATACTTTGTGCACTACAAAAAGCATTAAAAAACACATCTTGTATACAAAAAAGAGCAATTTTGCATTTGAAGAATAAACAAAAAGAGCTAAAAACACTCACGCAACAATTACAACACAAGACTGACGAGTGCTTCCTGCACTTTTTATACTCCTCACAAAAAACACAGCCATCTTCGAGTGAGGAAGCATTTTATGGGCCATTTTTGACACAAAAGCTGCATTGCGTAACGCCGCCCGCGTCATGTGTGCTGAATGAAGACCAGAAGTTGCTTCATGCTCATTTTTGAGGTGCAGATGCCAAAAACAGGTGTCAGAAAGAGCCTGTTTTTGCTCACATTCCCAACAAAAACACACATTTGGAGAGTGTAAATGTGTTGTATCATCCAGAAAAAAATAAACACAAGAAATTTAGGGCTCGCACGAATTACAAAATCCCTTGTAGGCTCAGGCAGGCACTCTTAGCCTGAAATAAATTCAAGTGGCCCGAATAGAAAAGACATTATTTACTGAATACTAACATTATAATGGAATTCATCATGGGCTATATACAGTCAGAATTATTCACCCTCCTGTGAATATTTGTTTTTTTGTCTATTTCCCAAATGATGTTTAACACATTCAGGAATTTTTCACAGTATTTCCTATGATATTTTTTCTTCTGGAGAAAGTCTTATTTGTTTTATTTCAGCTAGAATAAAAGCAGTTTTTAATTGTTTCAAACCCATTTTAAGGTCAATATTATTAGCCCCCTTAAGCTATATTTGTTTTGGATTGTCTCAAGAACAAACCACTTTTACACAATGACTTGCCTAATTACCCTAACTTTACCCTAGTTAACCTAGTGAAGCCTTTAAATGTCACTTTAAGCTGAATAGTATCTTGAAGAATGTCTAATCAATTACATAAATTTGTTTCCCCAAAGATCCTGTATTGTTATTATTGAATGATAACTCTCAATTTCCCCTAAATGCAAAGGTCTGTAAATTTTGGTTTGCTGCTTCAACTGCTACGAAGAAAATGTTGGTACAGAGGTGGAACCCCGCTCATGATCTAATTGTTAAGCACTAGTTACATTCCCTGTTGGAAATACTGTATCTGGAACTGTCATCAGCACGGCTCAACCATGCTAAACTGGACATTCTGACGGTGTGGAAAATCTATATATGCGACGTAAAAGAAATCTTGGACACTTTATCCTCATATGACACTACGGATGTCAAATTTAAATGTCATTTATGTAATAGCTTGGTCTGAACTACAGTTATTCTGTGTTTCCTGATGTGCATATAATGGGGTGGGGGATGGGGGATATATATGGGTTAATAGCTGTTAAAAGTATTGTTCTATCTGATTGTAAAAATTTATATTTTCATTTTTGGAAATAAAAACTGAATTACAAAAAAAAAATATCTAGTCAAATATTATGTGCTGTGATCATGGCGAAGATAAAAGAAATCAGTTATTAGAAATGAGTTATTAAAACTATTATGATTAGTGATTGCAAAAAACCCAAACACCATTACCATACAAATTGTTACATATCGTTATCTTTGTTGTTGTTGTTTTTTGTTTGTTTTTTGTTTTTTTTGCAAAAGAGAAGAAAAAAGTAATAAAACGAAAAAGGAAAAAAATAATAAAAAAATAGTAAAGAAAAATAAAAATGAAAACAACAGTAATAAGAGTACATAAAATTACAATCAACTAGTCATTCAACAATCACAATCAAATCTTCTGATATATTGTTGAGGGTGAAAGTAAATATTTACAATTAAAAATTACAAGATAATAATAGTTAAATCAAATAAAATGGCACAAAAGCATCAGAGGCATGTCTGAATCCACTTTTGCTATTTTTTGGGGACGATTATTCCTTTTAAATTATTTTTCTATAGTAGATTCAATAATTATTCCAGAGATTTTGAGGAACAACTCAATTGCTTTATATTTAATCTACTTCAAATTGACAAAACAATTGAGTTAACTCAATTGATTTGTGCTGGGACAACATGGAGGAATTGTGTGAAACCCTGTGTTTAACAGAGCGAGTACTATTCCTTTAAAATTCCTGAAATGGAGATGTGTTGAAAGGACTGTACAATAATTTAATGTGTTTTTCTTTCATTTTCTATTGAACATCATTATAAAAGCAACACAAACACACTCTTTTCTCTTTATGTCTGTTTTTCATCATGCAGGAGTCAAAAATCACATTTTCCAATCCTATCAAGACTAAATAATTCAGTTCCTTACGGATTTAACCAGGTTATCCGACTGAGACCAATCTCACATTTGTAGATACGATTCAGTACCTCCCAACGTCTTTAAGATTACCTTCAGCCAATTTGTTTATATCAACACAGTCAAAATCCCTGAAGCTCTTGCTAAATTAGGTCCAAAGGTAAGGTTTTAATTTCCCCTATACAGAAATAACATGATCCTTCATTGATTTTCCAATCATAAATCAGTCAAAAATGGATGCCTAAATAAATAAATCAAACACACACTAGGGCTCTATTTTAATGATCTAAGCACAAAGTCTAAAGCACATGGAGCAATTAAGCATTAAGAGCGTGTCCGCATCCACTTTTGCTATTTTAAGGATGGACAAATACGCTCTGCGCCCCGGCGCATGGTCTAACAGGGTTGTGCTTATTCTCCTAATGAGTTCTGGGTGTGTCTCATCTCACATTGCCTTTAAGAGTCAGTTGTGTCGCACCATGGCGCATTTGCTATTTACATGACGGACTTTGTAAGTGTAAAAACCGAACACTTCACTAGCGAGAAAACAGTTAAAGAGCATCTGCAGCACAAGGATAAAGAACGAGCGTCCTTCGTTCAGCCTCTTTCCTTTCTATTTACCTTACTTTTACTCTTTACTCCTTTACTTTGGTGGAGTAAGAAAACAATCCATTAGCCTACATATTTAATTTCTTTTCTTAAGCAAAAAGATTTGTCTCAAAACTATTTCTAAATTCAGTTCTAATATTTAGCAAAGGAATAAATGAACAATAATAACAAGTGTGGTCAAAACTGAGTTATATTCAAACACACGTCCTGTTTTTATGCCCCATATGGTGATGCAGATATCTCCACAGGTGGACAAATCTAAACTGGTTTTTATTAAAACAAATATAAATATGCAGATAATAAATAATACTGCTAACAATAATAACATTATGCTAATGCACATTGTCATGAATAAACTGAAAAAGCCCCTGAGATGAGGCATGGAGGCAGTGGTGTTTATATTTATGTAGAAAATAATCTTTATTTAACATTTTAATCCTTTAATTGTTTTCTTCTATAAAGATATTTGTGTATTGCTCTACATCCTGTGTGTATTAATCAATGTGTAAGTTTTTGGACATGCATAGGTGCATAACTAACGTGCTCTGTGCTGGACTTTAGAGCAGCTTTTAGTTGGTCAATGATGCGGTCTATTTCAGTTACTCAAAAAAGCAACGTGCCAAACAATGCGACTTAACACACCTCCTTTTCATGCCAGCACACACACGACTACACAAAGTGGTGAAAATGCATTTGCTATTCAAACGTTATGCAAAATGTGAAAATTACGGTTGCGCTGGGCTCAAAATAGCAACAAATCACGCCAAACGTGTCTTGTGCCTTATTGCGCCGGGTGTATGATAGGGCCCTTAAAGTAAGTTATAAAACATTGCATACTTGTATATTTTTTAAATATATTAAAATAGAAACATCTACATTAAATGAGATAAAAAGCTGTTTTTGCTGTACTTTAAATGAAAAAAGCGCAGGATTGCTTGGGGAGCAGGACAGAAATAAAAACATACATTAAAAATCAAACTCCTCAAACTTTTGACCAGACTTTTAGCGGATTTGCAGAGCTGCGTAATTATATTCCACTATGAAAACTGTCACGGAAATGCCGGTAAATATGGTAAAACACTCCTAATGGATCATTAGCATGATTTATATGATATGTAAACAGCAAACAGCAAGTTTTTTTTATTTTATTTTAGGTAACCTGCTGGTCTTAGGGTTGAGTCTCTATGAGTTCTGAATATAAATTGATGACTAACATAGTGGATATTTGCAGTAAATTGCACTGAAAAATTCATGAGCCCAGAAGGACTGATGGCTGGATCCGCAGCTTCATCAGCTTTTATCCAGCTCATCGGCTTATTATTCATCTGATGGCAATAATACCGTCTTCAGCGTCTTCTTGTGGGTTTTGCTGAACAACTCATTTGTTTCAGACAAAAAGCAAAGTTGCGGTGCATCATCTGAGGCGGCGGCAAAAATAGCGTGTGATTTGTGTGTTGAATGACGAACACAAAACATCTAAATGGGAACAGATGAGATGTAAATATGTCTAATATTGAGATTACTCATATGAGTTTTGCTTGATGTTTCGGAAAATGCACGGCAAATTTCTCTTTGAGACATTTAAGTTGTTTATAAAACTCGTGAAAGGACTTTTTTTTAAAAAGACAGGTCACAACATGATTGTTCTACACGTTTATATCTATATTAGATTTTTTATTTATCTATTTATGAGTCTTCTTTTTATTGTTCGTATTTAGTAGTATGTTTTTGCACAAAATTGGGTCTGCTTACACTTCCGTTATACTTTGTATGATGACAATAAAAGTTCTGATGTTCAAAACTAGTTGAACACACAATTTAAATATATTTCTCGTGCTCGTGCTACAAATCACGTCTATTATTGAACATTACTTGTGCTTATAGTTACAATAGTACAATACGTGGTGTAAATAGCTTCTGCCTGAAACGAACAACAAAACGTTCCCTAAGTGATGCATTTCAAATTCGCAAAATAAAAAATGTAAGCATCACCCTCTAGTGGATTCATCATCTGAAACATACACAAGTAATTTATATTCGCAAAAATGTAGACAACGCCCTCTAGTGGATTCATCATCTGAAACATACGCAAGTAATTTATATTCGCAAAAATGTAGACAACGCCCTCTAGTGGATTCATCATCTGAAACATACGCAAGTAATTTATAATCGCAAAAATGTAGACAACGCCCTCTAGTGGATTCATCATCTGAAACATACGCAAGTAATTTATATTCGCAAAAATGTAGACAACGCCCTCTAGTGGATTCATCATCTGAAACATACGCAAGTAATTTATATTCGCAAAAATGTAGACATCGCCCTCTAGTGGATTCATCATCTGAAACATACGCAAGTAATTTATATTCGCAAAAATGTAGACATCGCCCTCTAGTGGATTCATCATCTGAAACATACGCAAGTAATTTATTTTCGCAAAAATGTAGACATCGCCCTCTAGTGGATTCATCATCTGAAACATACGCAAGTAATTTACATTCGCAAAAATGTAGACAACGCCCTCTAGTGGATTCATCATCTGAAACATACGCAAGTAATGTAATTTAGATTCACAAAAGTGTAGGCAGCGCTCTCTAGTGGATTTGTCATTTGAAATGTATGTAACATATGTAGATTCGCAAAAAGGAAGACAGTGCTCTCTAGTGGATGTTATCTGAAACGTATGTAATACATTTTAGATTCACAAAAGTGTAGACGGTGCTGTTTAGTGGATTTTTCATTTGAAACGTATATAACGTATTTTAGATTTGCAAAAATGTATACAGCGCCCTCTAGTGGATTCGTCATCTGAAACGTACGCAAGTAATGTAATTTATATTTTCAAAAATTTAGACATTCCCCTCTAATGGATGTGTCATCTGAAATGTATGTACCATATTGTAGATTTGCAAAACATTTGTCATGGTAAGCGTATGGAACATATTTTAGATTCGCAAAAATGTAGACAGCACCCTCTAGTTATTTTGTCATCTAAAACATACACTACATATTTTAGATTCGCGAAAATGTAGACAGGGCTCTCTAGTGGATTTGTCATCTGAAATGTACGCAACTTCTTATTTTAGATTCGCAAAAATGTAGACAGCGCCCTCTAGTGGATTTTTCATCTGAAACATACACAAGTAATAAATTTTAATTTGCAATAATGTAGAGAGCGCTCTCTAGGGGATTTGTCATCTGAAATGTACATAGCTTATTATAGATTCACAAAAATGTAGACAGCCTCCTCTAGTCAATTTGTCATCTGAAATGTATGTAACGTATTTATAATTTGTTAAAAAAACGTAGACAGCGCTTTCTAGTGCATTCGTCATCTGAAACGTATGCAAGTAATGTAATTTACATTCTCAAAAATTTAGACAGCACCTTTTAATAGATGTGTCATTTGAAATGTATGTAACATATTTTAAATTTGGAGAAATGTAGACAGGAGAAGTGTAGACAGCCAAAATTGTACCCAGAGCAAAACATTTAAAGAAAATGTAAGCTGAAGCTTTGACAAACTCGCAAATAGCCCGATATACTGATATATGTCCTTAAACTGAAATGGTTTCTAAAATAAGCTTATATTTCAGGTCGCTCCTGCCAGTGCATTCCTATGGTTTCATCGGGAACTGGAGCTTCTGATGGCAGCTGCAGCTGGCGATTGGCTCATTTATAATTAAGGTAGGACTATTCCACAATGTTGCAGTGTTATGACAAACAGAGTAATATTAGTGAACAGTCTTGGTGTATTTATAATCTTAAACTCAAAAGTTCCCAAAACATTGCATGCACTTTCATGACACCTATTAGCCCAAATTTTAACATTCAAGACTCCAGCACCCCAAAACCCCTAGCAGACAAGAATTCAATAAAGGAGTTATTATGTTTTTAATAACTGCAACAAGTGCACGAAGATTACAAGAATACAATTAACAAAGACTGACAGAATCCCTTCAGAGATGTCACTCCTTAGAAGGGATTAGGAAAGACCACTTCTGAATTGAACACACTGTTATATTGCATATATTATAGTGCATACTACAGATTTAGACTTCTATGAATGTTTTTTTTACGGGTGTTAGTCAAGTTAATTTCCTCTAGGAAACACTTTTTTCCTCTCCATATGCACCAGACACCTTATAAGCACCTGAAATGTACTGGAAAATATTGTGCAATTCTGAATGTGCTTCACACGGATGAGTGGGATCAATAAACCATCTATAGTAGACACACTTTCTCCTCTCCGTATGCACCAGACACCTTATAAGAACCCTATACTTCTTGGAAAACATTGTATGTATCCAAAATCCTCCCCTTTACCCTAAAATAGTGCACTATTTGAGGGAGCAGCTATTTGTAGTGGTGACTGAAACCTTAGTGGATGTTCTGAAGTCAACTCAATCAATCCCATAATGCACCACATTAACAACTGAACAACCTATGTACACTCATAATACATAATGCACTGTGACAGTTTGTGCGGCAAGTGAATTTCCATATCTGACCACAAGATGGCGTCCACATCGGTATCCTATCGTTTCGAAATAAAATATTACCTAAAGTTACGTTTATATACATGATAGAAGTCAAAATACTTTGTTTCGTTACTAATAGAAAGCTTGCTAAGTGTTAAATAACTACCATCGAGTCTCACCAAATGATTAAAACGTAGTGCGTCTGAGACAAACAAAATGGCGTCCCTTCAGTGCTCCAATTCACTGACTTGTTTCATTCACTCTTTTAAGTGGCCTATATTAGTGGACTAATGTAGGGAATCGTGGGATAGAGAGAAATTGAACTAACACTTGTCACATCTAAATACTGCTGTTCTCCGATGATTTGATGTGCTTTTTTAGTCAAACGAAGCTGCTAAATATATAAGTATAAATATAGTCGGCTGGTTGGGTGTTGATACTTACAGCTCTGGTTACAGACAGGAATCGATCATAGCTGATTAAGACAATATTGAAGACAGACGCCGTGCACAACAAGTAGTCCATCACCAGCCACAGCTTGCAGAGTCCCCGACCCAGCATCCATCTGCCCGTCAAAATGTAGGGCATATAGAGCGGGATGCAGAAAGCTCCTGGAAAGAGACACATTTCACTGCGTTAAGCGAATGGATGATGGACATAATAATCAATGCAACCCAGAAACAGTAGAAATGCATACTGTGGGCTCTATTTTCGTAAAAACGTCAAATACGATGCTTAGGTTATGTTGCCGTGCAGCTTCTGATGACAAATCCACTAGAGGGCGATGTCTACAGTTTTGCGAATCTCAAAATACGTTACTGCACTCTATACTTCTTGGAAAATATTGTGCAATTCTTAGTGTGCTCTACATTGATCAGTGGGTTTAACAAATCAATTACAGGAGACTCACTCTCTCCGTATGCACCGGACACCTTCACTATCTACGTTTTTGCGAATCTCAAAATACGTTATTGCTACTTATAAGCACTCTATACATTTTGGGAAAAATTGTGCAATTTTAAGTGTGCTCCACATAGATGAGTGGGCTTGACAAATCAATAATAGGAGCCTCGCTCGCTCCTCTCCGTATGCACCAGACACTGTCTACATATTTGCACATTTCAAAATATGTTATGGCTACTTATATGCACTCTTGACTTTTTAGAAAATACTGTGCAATTCTCTGCAGCGCTGTGGCGCAGTGGGTAGCGCTGTCACTGTCACCTCACGGCAAGAAGATAGCTGATTTGAGTCCCAGCTGGGCCAGTTGACATTTCTATGTGGAGTTTGCATGTTCTCCTCGTGTTGGTGTGGGTTCCTCCAGGTGCTCCGATTTCCCCCACAGTCCAAACACATGCACTATAGGTGAACTTGGTTAACTAAATAGTCCATAGTGTATGAGTATGAATAGGAGTGTATGGGTGTTTCCCAGTGTTGGGTTGTAAGGGTAAGGGTTTCCGCTGTCTACACTGCAAAAAATGCTTTTCTTAGATTTTTTTTTGTCTTTTTTCTAGTCCAAATATCTAAAAATTCCTAAATCAAGAAGACTTTTCTAGACAAGCAAAATAATCTGCCAATGGAGTAAGCAAAATAATCTTATGTCAAAAGGAAACACATCAAGGTTGGGTGATTTACATGTTAAGTCAATGCAAAGACGCAATAGATGCAAATGAGGTGGCGTCAATTTCCCGCAAACATTTGAGCGCTGTTGACAGCATTCTTAAAAAGCGCTGATTTGCCATTGTGTTTACAAGCTCAACAGTGATTGGCTGTGAAGGTCATCAGTTCACCGAACTCACCACTTTTTACTGAGTCTAACCACAGATACAGGCCCACTGGAGCGTTCTAAAGTCAGGATTCATCAGCTAATTGACGTGACTTTAAAATGCTCCAGTGTCCCTGTATAGCAATATCAAATCAGCGCTGTTTAAGAACTCGCTCAACAGCGCTCAGATATTCACGGGAAATGGACATTTTTAAAATCTCAATATCGAATGGTACCAAATTTTAGTATCGTGACAACACTAGTACGAACACATGCGTTATAGGTCAATTGGATGAACTACATTGGCCGTAGTGCATGAGTGCGTGTGAATGTGAGTGTGTATGGGTGTTTCCCATTACTGGGTTGCAGCTGGAAGGGTATCCGCTGGGAAAAAATATTCCGGAATAGTTGGCGGTTCATTCCGCTGTGGTGACCCCTGATAAATAAGGGACTAAGCTGAAGAAAAATTAATGAAAAGTGATGTCGTCATACTGCCCCCTAGTGTTCAACTGAAGTCAAACATACATTGAAGTATATTTTGGTGAAAAAAAATGTAGCCCGAAGCATGTATCTCCAATGATCGTGTGTTGAATCAATGGCCATGCGCTTCACAAGGCCTGCATACAATAGGGGATCATGTCACGGAGGAGTCGCTTCACAATATGACCTCCAAACCCAGAGCCATTATCAAAAAGCCATCGAGAGCAAAGGGAACGCTGACTCCTCTCTGCGCTCCACACCTCTTTCTCTTGCCGTTCTGTTCCTGGAAGCTTTTTGCACAAAAGCACACAAAACAGCAATCTCATCACCGGCGAGTCTTTGAAGGACGGCGAGATTTCACATCTATCACACTGTCAAATACGCAGCCGTGGCTCTGTTATTTAGAGCTTCTGAGCTGCTTGGCATTTGAGAAGAAAAAAGGCGCTCGGTTTGGGCTCTTTATCTGAACTACGTGGGCATGTTTTCAGGTGGAGCGCCACCCTCCTCTCTCGCCAATAGAGATATAACCAAGTTTTTTTTTCTTCTCAAAGAGCGAAAGCCACGAGCGCTAATGCCTGTGAGCCGCAAATAAACACTCAAGCAGACAGAGGAGGGTTTGCTGAATAGACCGAGACGCCGTGCGGATCTTGAAATGAAGCGCAGATAGGATCTGGTCTCTTAATGCACTCTTAATCCAAGCCAATAATTTATGGTGCCAGTGCAGAAAACGAAAGGTCGTCCATTTATTCAACCTCACAACCTGCTATGCTAAGAAAACACGGTGGTTTTTAGGTACAAATGGCTAAAATGTAGGACTATAGTTTGGTCAAGCATAGTTGTGTTTTCACTCCCAAATGGGTCAATTGAACACATGATCGGCTGAATAAATAAGCTTTCCATTGATGTGTGGTTTGTTGGGATTGAACAATATTTGGTCAAGATGCAACTATTTGAATATCTGGATTCTGAGGGTTCAAAAAAATCTAAACATTGAGAAAATCGCCTTTAGAGCTGTCCAAATGAAGTCTCAGTGATGCACATTACTAATCAAACATTAACTTTTCATATTTGTATGGAAGGATATTTACTAAATGTCTTTATGGATCATGATCTTTACTTAATTCTATTGAAAACATATATCCAATGCAATATAACACTGATTTGTAGTCCAAGGTTACATATAAATGGTCAAAATGTATTTTGGAAATTGTATGGAAATTGCAGTCTTGTAGCTTTAGGTCAACCAAAGTTGGGTTTTTAGTGCCAGATGATGTAAAATACAACCAAAATTCCCAAATACCTAAACATTTTTGAGTGTATTTGTGACCATGTACAATAAAGGTGTCCTTGTAGTCCCAGGTCTCATTTAAATGGCTAAAATATATGGTCTGATAGTAAACTGTGACTTAGTTTTCTTTAGGTTAACCAAAGTTGGGCTTTCAGAGCGAAATGATGTAAAATACAATAAAATTTCCAAATAACTAAACATTTTTGAGTGTTTTTGTGACTATGGACCACAAAACAAGTAATAAGAGTCTATTTTTTACACATTATCTGCTACATAAATTAGCTTTCCCATTGATAAATGGCTTTTTTAAATAGAAATGTCTAAAATGTATAGGAAATTGCAGTCTAGTTAGCTTTAGGTCAACCAAAATTTCCAAATAACCAAGCACTTTTGAGTGTATTTGTGACCATGCACCACAAAAGTGGTCTTGTAGTCCAGGGCCTCATTTAAATGGCCAAAATATATGGTTTGATGGTAAATTGTGATCTAGTTTGCTTTTGGTCTATCAAAGTTGGGTTTTCAGTGTCAAATGATGAAAATACAATCAAAATTCCCAAATAACCAAGCATTTTCTATGTGTATTTGTGACCATGTGTAACAAAAGTGGTCTTGTAGTCCAGGGCCTCATATAAAAGGGCAAAATATGTGGTCTGATGGTAAATTGTGAAGCCTAATTTGCTTTAGGTCAACCAAAGTTGGGCTTTCAGTGCCAAATGATGCAAAATATAATAAAAATTCCCAAATAACCAAGCATTTTAAGCGTATTTGTGACCATGCACCACAAAAGATGTCTTGTAGTCCAGGGTCTCATATAAAAGGGCAAATATATGGTCTGATGGTAAAACCTAGTTTGCTTTAGGTTAACCAAAGTTGGGTTTTCTGTGTAAAATAACAAATAACCAAACATTTTTAAGTGTATTTGTGACCAAGGATCACAAAACAAGTTGTACGATTCAATATTTTACACATTATCTGCTGAATAAACAAGCTTTCCATTTATACATCACTATTTTAGATATAAATATCTAACAATGTACAGGGATTTGCAATCTAGTTAGCTTTAGGTCAACCAAAAATCCCAAATAATTAAACATTTTTATGTGTATTTGTGATCGTGTACCTCGAAAGTAGGACTTTTAGTCCAGGGTCTAATATAAATAGCAAACATGTGTAGTTCGATTGGCAATTGTGATAAAGTTTGCTTTAAATCAACGAAAGTTGGGTTTTTAGTGCAAAATTTTGTAAAATACAATCAAAACTCACAAATAACCTAGCATTTTTCAGTGTATTTATGACCATTTACTACAAAAGTGGTCTTATAGTAGAGGGCCTCATATAAAAGGGCAAAATATGTGGTCTCATGGTAAATTGTGAAGCTTAGTTTGCTTTAGGTCAACCAAAGTTGGGCTTTCAGTGCCAAATGATGCAAAATATAATAAAAATTTTATAAATAATTGGCAATTGTGATAAAGTTTGCTTTAAATCAACGAAAGTTGGGTTTTTAGTGCAAAATTGTGTAAAATACAATCAAAACTCACAAATAACCTAGCATTTTTAGCGTATTTGTGACCATGCACCACAAAAGTGGTCTTGTAGTCCAGGGTCTCATATAAAAGGGCAAATATATGGTCTGATGGTAAATTGTGATACCTAGTTTGCTTTAGGTCAACCAAAGTTGGGTTTTCAGTGTCAAATGGTGTAAAATAACAAATAACCAAACATTTTTAAGTGTATTTGTGACCAAGGATCACAATACAAGTTATAAGATTCAATATTTTACACATTATCTGCTGAATAAATAAGCTTTCCATTTATACATCACTATTTTAGATATAAATATCTAACAATGTACAGGGATTTGCAATCTAGTTAGCTTTAGGTCAACTAAAAATCCCAAATAATTAAACATTTTTATGTGTATTTGTGATCGTGTACCTTGATAGTAGGACTTTTAGTCCAGGGTCTAATATAAATGGCAAACATGTGTAGTTCGATTGGCAATTGTGATCAAGTTTGCTTTAAATCAATGAAAGTTGGGTTTTAAGTGCCTAATTTTGTAAAAAAACAATCAAAATTCCCAAATAACCTAGCATTTTTCAGTGTAATTATGACCATTTACTACAAAAGTGGTCTTATAGTCCAAGATCTCATGTAAATGGTCAAAATAGATGGTCAGATGGTAAATTGTGAAACCTAATTTACTTTAGGTTAACCAAAGTTGGATTTTCAATGCCAAATTATCTACAACACACTCAAATTTCCCAAATAATCAAGCATTTTTTAGTGTATTTATGAATGAAAGCTTCACACCAATGATCAGACTAATGCAAACAAGTGAGCATCTCGTATGAATTTAAGAAATCTGAGCGACTAGTTTTGTACAGCTTGTCGGATATTGTCTTTTTTTTTTGAGTGTGTTAAGAGTGATCTAATCAGTGTTTTTGCTTCCGGGATGAAGTCAAAACTGGAGAAATGTGGCTTAATTAATAATTCACTCTGAATCCATTTCCTGCAAAATAATAAAGTGAGACTCTGAGCCATTTGGTAATCGGCATTACAGATGGAGATAAGCTCTAAAAGTAAGCACGGCTATAATAATTTGTGTTCAGTAATTGACAACGGCCCATGCTAATGAATATTGAATTGCAAAACGGGGCGAGAACGAAATGTACAGTCACACAAACCAATATGTTGGATTTTTTTTGTTTGAAGTCTGTCCGCTTTGGCTGATAAGATGAGACTGAATCACATTAAATTAAATGAGCAGAAAATAGAACGCATATTCAATGCAGATAAAGTGTCTACGTCAAATATTTCAAATAGATTTTTGAGAAATTATAATGTCAGATTATTAGTTATTGAGTTTAACATGTTTATTTAAACTTGGAACAACATGCTTATCTTGTCCAGCACTTCATAAAACATATTAAAGAACAAGTACACTAAATTTTATTATATTATAGATAATTAAAAACTTGTTGCAGGAAAATGGGTGAAGGCTAATGGAGAAAGAATATTACAGTAAGTGTATATTATTCAAATGACAATTAATGAGTATTTTGGGGCCCAAATTATTGGTCCTTAAAGTAAATCATGGTAAAATGTATGATAAAACACACATTCTAATGTATACGGGAAATGTTTGATTATATTTATTGATAATTATATATTTTAAAATGAATATATGAACAATAAAAATATTCTATAAGAAATTCCGAGTCAATATTATGCAAAACCAACACTTAATTTCGCTGTTTCATTGCAATATTGTACTCTCTATATATCGAGCATATCCAGTTTGATCGATCTGCTTACTATCTAATCACCTAATCAATCAAACTTCTCTCCCGGAGACCAAATTTCCCACAGATGTACAGTAAACTTTACAGTAAGGTTTGATCCTGTGGAACAAAGAGACGCTCATTCAATGGCATGCGCGCACTTAATAAAGCGATATGATATGTTTATTATATCAATCTACATACCAACAAGGAAGTCTGAGATGGCCAAATTAAGGAAGAAGTAATTGCACTGGTTTCTGAGGCTCTTATCCACGACAAAAGCGAGAATAACCAGCGCGTTTCCCACCACCACCACGACCACCAGAGTTGCCATCAGTATCGCCAGAATGACCATCGTGTATCCGGGAAACGGAGCCTCCGCCGGGCTGACGGTCGTGCCGTTGGAGCCGGAGGTGTTGAAGCAGGTAACCATGGTCAGATCGAGGACATTTGGCGAAGCAGCAACAGGTCTGAAGTCATCGTGTGAAGCTTTTCCCGCTGCCGAAGATGACAGGAGAGTTTTCATCCCTTCAGGGGAGCGTTAACTTCAGCGCGCGGCGGGGAAAAAAAACCTCCCCGCCGGAGTCTCCAAACACCGCGCATCTTTGAAGCCGAAAAACACAATGACTACTTCTTCTTCTTCCTGAGGGAAACTCCATGAAGATGACAAGTCAGTGTTCAGTGAGACTGAACAGTTCTGAGACTTTCAGGCTGAATAGCGCGCTCCCGTGTGGCGCGCGCGCGTCAACTGTTGCGCGCTCCCGCCTCCGTTAACATACGCGGTCCACTCCTTTTGTGAAGATCTGGGTGAATTATTTAGTTTTTTATTCCCAGAATTACAATTCTGTCATCATTTGTTCTCAATATATATATACTCCAAAACTGGGATGACTTTTGTTCGTTCTGTTGATAACAATTTAAGATGTTTTAACCCTTGTGCACTGTTCACATTTACTACCCTTTTGTTATGTTCGAGATGAAAACATTCACTGAATTAAATTTTTAACATTTCTTTTGGCCAAAAACCAAAAAGTGTTACTTTGTGCCCCGCTCTCCCCTACTCCAGTCTAAAAACACGTACATAAGCGAATTGTAATAACACGCACTTATATCGAATGAATTAGAACCACTATATTAAACAAAGTATAGGTAAAAAAACGAAAATATAGAAATACCTCATCTCATATCCCTCCGAATGCTCATTGAGCTTAGGGTTCTCTCCCGGGACTGCATGCCAAACCTGCTATCATAGTCGAGCATTATCTAAGTGTGAACTCTTGAAATAAGATTTGTCACTAAAAATCATTCTGCTAGCTGAACACAGAGAAAGTTGTGGCCAAATTAAGACTCAAATAACCCTTGAGTGGATGAAAACATCCCTAACAGCACATAAGACTGAGAACCAGCAACAATTACCTTCAATAGAATTAGTTATTATAGAATTAGTCCCTTTATTAATCCAGGGTCGCCACGGCAGAATGAACTGCCAACTTATCCAGCACGTTTTTACGCAGCGGATGCCCTTCCAGCCGCAACCCATCTCTGGGAAACATCCACACACACTCATTCACACACATACACTATGGACAATTTAGCCTACCCAGTTCCCCTATACCACATGTCTTTGGACTGTGGGGGAAACAGGAGCACGCGGAGGAAACCCACACGCGAAAGCAGGGAGAACATGCTAACTCCACACAGAAACACCAACTGACCGAGCTGAGGCTCGAACTAGCGATCTTCTTGCCGTGAGCCGACAGCACTACCTACTGCGCCACAGTGTCGCCTAGAATTAGTTTTTCCTACTTATTTATTTGATTTGTTTATTTGGCAGGGACAGTGTAAATTAATTAGCATTTCTGCAAATGCACCAAAATTAGCTATTTTTCATCAGTTGTCCCTGGACAAAAATGATACAATCAATCAAGCATAGTTAAGAAGCACTAAAATAGACATGGCTATGTAGATTTTATTTAAAATGTAAAAATGTATATGTACAAATTAAACTAAAAACGCCAACATTATGTAACAGAGATAAAATAGTTAAAACACATTTAAACCAGACTCTATAACCACACTTTTAAATGTTTTTTGAACATATTACAAGAGGTTATTTCTCTGATGCTTCCGGGGACAGAGTTCCACTTCTGTGTAGCTGTAACTGAAAAGGCACCCTGACCAAAGGAGTGTCCGGAGTGGGACAATACAGTCTCCTCGGGCTGCCCCTCGTGTTACTCTGTGTGTGGTGTTCCTGATGTTTACAAACTGACTGAGATGACAGACCATGAGTGATTTTATATATCAGACAAATGTTTGAATACTTAATGACATTTTCCCAGCTTAACAGTTTATGTTTTTGTAAAATGGTACAATTATGATGTCTTCGAGGCTTTTTATCCAGTATTTCAATTGCAGTGTTGGACAAGCTACTTGAAAAATGTAGTGAGCTAAGCTATTAGCTACTCTATTTAAATGTAGATTAACTACAATAAAAGCTACACCCTGGGAAATGTAGCAAGCTAAGCTAAAAGCTACTTTGCACAAGAATCTTAGCTACATTTAAGCTATTTTTGCAATTTTCGTTTTTAAATCGAAGCAACTTAAATTATCATTCATATCTTAGTGCATACTTGTCAACCCTCCTGTTTTTCCCAAGATTCTCCCGTATTTTACAGTTCTATCCCGCTGTCATCCCGTAAAGGTATTTTTTATCTTTCTGTGAAGAGTCGATCCTCCCTATATGCAACCCATACCGCCGAACCACCAGGGGCCGCCCCTTGCTCTTAAATGTGAGTCTGTTCTGTGCTTTTATTTTATTAAGACATGAAAACACTTTGAAATAAACAAAAACGGCGCAATTCATTTCCTTTTCATTACAGGCGCTGCCCCAATGCAATCCTCAAAACAGTCAGTTCATGTAACGATGCATGTCAGCTGACGCGCTCCATAGTGATGAATAGATGCTGTTTTCCCAGCGGATTCTGTTCGTATGCGATTTGGTGAGGAGCTCAAGTGGACACTGGGTTTTGGGTGCGTGTTTGAACAGACATATACATGTCATCATCATAATGATAATAATAATAATAATAATAATGGCGGTTCATTCCGCTGTGGCGACCCCAGATCAATAAAGGGACTAAGCCGAAAAGAAAATGAATGAATGAATAATAATAATAATAATAATAATAATAATAATAATAATAATAATAATAATAATACCAACATCTAGACATGTCGATCTTGTTGGGTTTTCTTTTAAACACAACAAATTTTGTCCTAAATGAGCATAAACAGTGAAGAAATCAATCAAATGCTTTCATTATAGATCTGTGCATTTTTAAAGGGACACCTCTGTTATTTAATGTATACAGATTGTTTAAATTATACAGTGAAGAAAAGATTAATCAGATGTGATTACTTGATTCAATTTCTTTATAATGGCTAATAATTTAAATGAGCTGAACTTTTTGCTAATTTATTTGCAGCTTTTTCTAATATACTAAGTATTATGTCCTTTGTAAATAAGAATAAAACTTATTACTGACCGTTTCAGCCGTTTATTTACAATATTTAGTTTTTTTTGTTTTTTTTTTTTGGGGGGGGGGGGGGGGGGGGGGGGGTGTTGACAGGTATGTCTTAGTGATCACTAAAACTGTCAATGAATCATATGAGGCAGAATTGTTCAGTTATTTACTGTAAATAATATTGTACCAAACAGAAACAAATTATAGTATATAACAGCAAAAACAAAAAATCCAATAAAACCAGGTGTTACACGTTTAAAATAGAATCAGCTATAGTATCACCCTAAATTAAACTTCTGTCATCATTTACTCATCCTCCATTTATTGCAGGCAGCTAGCTCTCTGCAACTCTCACATGGTTGCCCACTGGGCTGCACCCGGTCAGTACTTGGATGGGAGACCACATGGGAAAGCTAGGTTTCTAGCTGCTGCCGGAAGTGGTGTTCGTGAGACCAGAAGGGGTCTGTGTGGGTCCTAATGCCCCTGTATAGTGAAGGGGACTCAATACTGCTCAAAGAGCGCAGTCTTTCGGATGAGACGTTAAACCGAGGTCCTGACTCTCTGTGGTCGTTAAAAATCCCAGGATGTCCTTTGAAAAAGAGTAGGGGTTTAACTCCGGAATCCTGGCTAAATTTGCCCACTGGCCTCTGTCCATCATGGCCTCCAAACCATAATTGGCTTCATCACTCTGTCTCCTTTCCACCAATCAGCTGGTGTGTGGTGTGCGGTCTGGCGCAATATGGCTGCCGTCGCATCATCCAGGTGGATGCTGCACACTGGTGGTGGATGAGGAGATCCTCCTTCATTGTGTAAAGTGCTTTGACTGTGTAGAAAAGTGCTATTTAAATGTAAGGAATTATTATTTATTATTCTAAACATGTATGAGTTTCTTTGTTCTGTTAAACACAAAAGAAGATATTTTGATCGAATTATTCACCATTGAAAAACCACGGAAGTCAACAGTGTCCAGGGCTACCTAAAGTTTAGGATCATTTTTTTTCTCAAACAGGTCTCATAAATGTCCATTATTGTGTGATCTATCCCTTTAAAGTCCATCCTGTGTGTGTGTTCTTGAAGATATCAGATTTAAACTAGAATCATACGAGTAAATTATTCCCCTATGCTTTGAACAATGTCCGAATTTCCAGCGTTGACATATTTTTGACCAGTGTGTTTGTGCTCCTGCACTCTTCAGTGGTTTCAGCACCACGGACAGCAGCCACTCCAGGCAAAGCTCGGGTTATTTTCTTCAAAGCGTTCCTCCTTTTCCCAGTGGCTGTGTCTCACTTTTATACATTCTATATGGCTCTTCTTAAGCCTCCATTTTCCTGCTGCAGAAGTGCTTTAAATCCAAGCATTTAGAGAAGAAATGGTGCTAATGCATCTGTCATAATGACGTGCATGATGAGGCATGACAAATAAACATCCTAATTGCACTTTTTAAAGTTTTTTTTTTTTTAAATTGCACACCATCTACAGTACGCCTCCTCTTCCTAAACACCAAAACTCTGTGTTTCTGGGCTTAAAATGATTCTTAATTACACTGGCTGTCAGAGAGATGTGGTCTTCTTCTCCAGCGTGACTCATTTCCCTACTGACACAAAAGACCAACTTCAGCCGATCCTCAGCTGCGCACCAGAGCAAGACGATAGCACTCACTTTTTTTTTTTTTTTTTTACCCCGGCATTTCACACACGTGCGTGACATTGACACCGAAATAATGGTGCATCTGTGAAATCCAATTTAGCGGCGCTGCATGTCGCGGCTCCTTTAGCTTCCATTAGTTCCAGCAGTTGTGCGGTTAAATTTCCAGCGAAAACCTTCTTAAATGTGTCATTCTTCTTTAATTGTGGAGTGCTAATTAACCCCTGGGATCTTAACCCAGGATTTCTTGTATGGGCCCCAGCGGCGATACCAATCACTTCCAGAGAGGGTGACACGAGGAGCTGTGGAGCAATTAGATTAGCATAATACTCACTGCAGAACTCATTTCTAACATTTCTTATGCACTTTTTCTAACTAACTGGAATGACGTGCAACAATTGTGTTATTGGCAGTAAACTGAATGCAATTTAAATTAATGCAAAATGCTTAAGCGGTAACATTTGATTCGGCTGCTAATAGCCATTTTAATTGTTGATTTTTAAAAAAAACACATAAAAGAGTTGACAGTAACAGAGTTGATGGTAACAGTTGACAGTAAAAGAGTTGACGATAGTTGACAATAACAGAGTTAACAGTAACTGCGTTGACGATATTAGAGTTTAGAGTAAAAGAGTTGATGATAGTTGACTAACAGAGTTGACAGTAACAGTTGACGGTAACAGAGTTAACAGTAAAAGATCTGACTTTGACAGAGTTGACCGTAACAGAGTTGGCAGTATCAGAGTTGATGATAACAGCTGACAGTAAGAGACTTGACGGTAACGTAGTTCACAATTACAGTTGACAGTAACAGAGTTGATGATAACTGTTGACAGTACCAGAGTTGACGATAACAGTTGACAGTACCAGAGTTGACTAACAGTTGACAGTGCCAGACTTGACGATAACAGTTGACAGTAACAGAGTTGACGATAACAGTTGACAGTACCAGACTTGACGATAACAGAGTTGACAGTAACGGAGTTGACAGTAACAGTTGAAGGTAACAGAGTTGACGATAACTGTTGACAGTACCAGAGTTGACAATAACAGTTGAAGGTAACAGAGTTGACGATAACTGTTGACTACCAGAGTTGACAATAACAGTTGAAGGTAACAGAGTTGACGATAACTGTTGACAGTACCAGAGTTGACAATAACAGTTGAAGGTAACAGAGTTGACGATAACAGTTGACAGTACCGGAGCTGACGGTAACAGAGTTGATGATAACAGTTGACAGTACCAGAGTTTACGATAACAGTTGACAGTACCAGAGTTGACAATGACAGTTGAAGGTAAGAGTTGACGATAACAGTTGAAAGTAAGAGTTGACGATAACAGTTGAAGGTAACCGAGTTGACGATAACAATTGAAGGTAACAGAGTTGACGATAACAGTTGACAGTAACAGAGTTGATGATAATAGTTGTCGGTAACAGAGTTGGCGATAACAATTGAGGTAACAGAGTTGACGATAACAATTGAAGGTAACAGAGTTGACGATAACAGTTGAAGGTAACAGAGTTGACGATAACAGTTGACAGTAACAGAGTTGATGATAATAGTTGTCGGTAACAGAGTTGGCGATAACAGTTGACGGTAACAGAGTTGACGATAACAATTGAAGGTAACAGAGATGACGATAACAGTTGACGGTAACAGAGTTGACGATAACAGTTGACGGTAACAGAGTTGACGATAACAGTTGAAGGTAACAGAGTTGACGATAAACAGTTGAAGGTAACAGAGTTGACGATAACAGTTGACAGTACCAGAGTTGATGATAATAGTTGTCGGTAACAGAGTTGGCGATAACAGTTGAAAGTAACAGAGTTGACGATAACAGTTGAAGGTAACAGAGTTGACGATAACAGTTGCCAGTACCAGAGTTGACAGTACCAGAGTTGACGATAACAGTTGAAGGTAACAGAGTTGACGATAACAGTTGACAGTACCAGAGTTGACAGTACCAGAGTTGACGATAACAGTTGACAGTACCAGAGTTGACAATAACAGTTGAAGGTAACAGAGTTGACGATAACAGTTGAAAGTAACAGAGTTGACGATAACAGTTGAAAGTAACAGAGTTGACGATAACAGTTGACAGTACCAGAGTTGACAATACAGTTGAAGGTAACAGAGTTGACAATAACAGTTGAAGGTATCAGAGTTGACGATAACAGTTGAAGGTAACAGAGTTGACAATAACAGTTGAAGGTAACAGAGTTGACGATAACAGTTGAAGGTAACAGAGTTGATGATAACAGTTGAAGGTAACAGAGTTGACGATAACAGTTGACAGTACCAGAGTTGACAATAACAGTTGAAGGTAACAGAGTTGACGATAACAGTTGAAGGTAACAGAGTTGACGATAACAGTTGACAGTACCAGAGTTGACAATAACAGTTGAAGGTAACAGAGTTGACGATAACAGTTGAAAGTAACAGAGTTGACGATAACAGTTGAAAGTAACAGAGTTGACGATAACAGTTGACAGTACCAGAGTTGACAATACAGTTGAAGGTAACAGAGTTGACGATAACAGTTGAAGGTATCAGAGTTGACGATAACAATTGAAGGTAACAGAGTTGACGATAACAGTTGAAGGTAACAGAGTTGACGATAACAGTTGAAGGTATCAGAGTTGACGATAACAGTTGAAGGTAACAGAGTTGACGATAACAGTTGAAGGTAACAGAGTTGATGATAACAGTTGACAGTACCAGAGTTGACGATAACAGTTGACAGTAACAGAGTTGACGATAACAGTTGACGGTAACAGAGTTGGCGATAACAGTTGACAGTAACAGAGTTGACGATAACAGTTGAAGGTAACAGAGTTGACGATAATAGTTGACAGTACCAGAGTTGACGATAACAGTTGAAAGTAACAGTTGACGATAACAGTTAAAGGTAACAGAGTTGACGATAACAGTTGAAGGTAACAGAGTTGATGGTAACAGATTCGACGGTAACAGATCTGATGGTAACAGAGTTGTTGGTAACAGCTGACAGTAACAGATTTGACAGTTATAGTTTAGCTTAAGATGCTAACCTCAAACCAGACACCAAATGGCACATCTATAACACAAATTTATGCATTTGCATCATATTATTGTTTTAAAAGTAAATAAGAAATTGATTGAAATATCACAGTAACAAAGTTGACACATAACTAACCTAATATTGGTGTATCATAAAGATTTTTAACGAATTAATGCGAGAAGAATAAAGACAAGCCTCCCACCGGCCACAGGATGTGACATCAATTAGAGCAAGTCACATGCTTTTTCTATCAGTTTTTTACTGATTGTCGTATCTTTTATAAAGGATGTAACAGTTGACAAGGATGTAGAAACAGACACAGAAATGATTTGACTGTTCATATCAGAAATTACAGATAATTCAGAAAATAGATGTTTCAAACAAATGTTTATTTCATTTAATTTAGTAAACACACAAAAAGAGGAAAATTAAACGTAATTTTTTTATGATAACTGAAGATGAATGTATGATTCAGGATGTGAAGAGAGTCAGAAATAGGGATAGTGGGAGTTTTAAGTCATATTTACAAGACAAAATGCACAAAAGTGCACATACAAACATTATTTTTACAGATAAAATCATATAATTTGTGTCATTTCAAAATGTTTTAAGAAAGTTTTTAAGCTTTTAACAAAACAACTCAAGGTTCATCACAAAATGTTCAAGAATCACAAATAAACAACAGTTAAAATGTGAACCAAATGTGCAAGTCATACAAATCAATGTCATGCCTGCAAGAACTCAATGCCAAATCTGATGGAGACAACCACTTGTTTGTGCTATTAAACACTACTAACCTCATTAAAGGGACGTCTGACTTACAGACGGCTTACACCACACAATATTTGTTGTCTGTAATGACAGTAAGAAGTGACTGTGTCAGATAGTGATTGATAAATTCTTGTCATGCTGTGGTCTAGAAACACGCCAAAGAACATGTACACATCACTTCATGACATGCATGATGACACTTCCAGAAACAAACAACAGCGAGGAAACAAACACAAGTATTGTTGCCATAGCTCCACAAACCTTCCCTCCATTGCAAAATACCACCTATAGCATTGGTATTTTTCTCGTTTCACCATGTGTGGAAGGGCTATTTGTGTGTTTATTGGTCAACAAATGAAATAAACATATGACAAACCATTTTGACATTTATTATATAATCCATACTAGTATCTATTTTTATGTTACTAGCGCTTATTCTTAAGGTACAAGTACTTATTAGATACTAGCACTTATTTGTTGGATGCTAGCGCTTATTCGTTAGATGCTAGTGCTTATTCGTTAGATGCTATTGCTTATTCGTTAGATGCTAGTGCTTATTCGTTAGATGCTAGTGCTTATTCGTTAGATGCTAGCGCTTATTCGTTAGATGCTAGCGTTTAATTGTTAGGTACTAGCGCTTATTCGTTAGATACTAACGCATATTCGTTAGATGCTATTGCTTATTCGTTAGATGCTAGCGCTTATTTGTTAGATGCTAGTGTTTTTTCGTTAGATGCTAGTGCTTACTTGTTAGATGCTAAAGCTTATTCGTTAGATGCTAGCGCTTATTCGTTAGATGCTAGCGCTTATTCGTTAGATGCTAGCGTTTAATCGCTAGGTACTAGTGCTTATTCGTTAGATGCTAGCGCTTATTTGTTAGGTACTAGCGCTTATTTGTTTAATGCTAGCGCGTATTCGTTAGATACTAGCATGTATTCAGTCGATACTATCGGTTATTCATTAGAGACTTACGCTTATTCGTTAGATACTAGGGAGTATTCATTAGATAGTAGCGTGTATTCGGTCGATACTATCGCTTAGTCATTAGAGACTTACGCTTATTCGTTAGATGCTAGCGCTTATTCTTTAGGTACTAGCGCTTATTCGTTTGATGCTAGCGTGTATTCGTTAGATACTAAAGTGTATTCGGTCGAAACTATCGCTTATTTATTAGATACTTGCGCTTATTCGTTAGAGACTAGCGCTTATACGTTAGAGACTAGCGCTTATTCGTTAGAGACTAGCGCTTCTTCGTTAGATGCCAGCACTTATTCGTTAGATGCCAGCACTTATTCGTTAGATGCTAGCGCGTATTTGTTAGCTACTAGCGCTTATTCGTTAGAGACTAGCCCTTATTCGTTAGAGACTAGCGCTTCTTCGTTAGATGCCAGCACTTATTCGTTAGATGCTAGCGCGTATTTGTTAGCTACTAGCGCTTATTCGTTAGAGACTAGCCCTTATTCGTTAGAGACTAGCGCTTATTCGTTAGAGACTAGCGCGTATTTGTTAGATACTAGCGCTTATTCGTTAGAGACTAGCCCTTATTCGTTAGAGACTAGCGCTTCTTCGTTAGATGCCAGCACTTATTCGTTAGATGCTAGCGCGTATTTGTTAGCTACTAGCGCTTATTCGTTAGAGACTAGCCCTTATTCGTTAGAGACTAGCGCTTATTCGTTAGAGACTAGCGCGTATTTGTTAGATACTAGCGCTTATTCGTTAGAGACTAGCCCTTATTCGTTAGAGACTAGCGCTTATTTGTTAGAGACTAGCGCTTATTTGTTAGAGACTAGCGCGTATTTGTTAGATACTAGCGCTTAATTGTTAGATATTAGCGCTTATTCATTAGATACTAGGGCTTATTCATAGTAATAAATTATAAAAGATACTAGTATCTAATAAATTGGTACCAGTATCTACTTACGTGCTAGTATCTATTTAATAGGCACAGTGTCTAATAAGTAACCACTAGTATATTTATCTAAAGAATAGGCAGTTGTAGCATGAAAATAGATACTACTTTGGGTTATAGATTAAATGTCAAACTGCTTGCCATACTACTAAGCATGCTTGTCTTTCTGTCAGGATGTTGTGAAGTGTCTGAGGTGTTAGTTGTTATACCTTGCCTAGATATACTTGCCTAGTTGAAGAATATCTAGTATGAGTTATCAAATCTATTATGTTTAGAAATGTTCTTTTCTCAGAAATAGTGGAAAAATATACACGTAGGCTACTAATTCGGACTTCAACTGTGTATAAAAAAGCAGTTTTTTTTGGTCCAGATATCATTGATTAACCCACAAGCTTTCTCTTGTGTCAGTGTGTGTTGCTGTATTGAAAGCGTTAAAGCCTTGATGGTCTTGTTTCAGTTTGATGTCACTAATGAGCAAGGATTTCAAACATTAAAGCGTTTGGATTTACAGAGTGGAGGCAGGTGCCAGAAGAAGATAACGCAGGAAAGCAGCTAAGTGGCTTTTTTAGCAGTCAACTTCTTTTGTTGTATTATTCTTGCTGCGGAAGAGCTATTGCGCAAAAAGGCCCAGAGCAAAAGCTACAACTCCTTTCCACGGGGATCTGCTGTCTCTCTCTCTCTCTCTCACCTTGCACAGAAGTAGCAGAGACTCTTACGAAACAAGCTTTCGGGCTGCACCCTTCTGATGTTTGATCTCCAGAGATGAAGAGCTCTGACCCTTATTTGAGCAAACAACAACAGCGGCCGTCTCCCAAAGCCACTTCAGACCATAAAACAACATGAATTACCATTCCGCTCTGGTCGTCTTGTTCCTCAAGGCCTCCACGGAGGACGGCTAATGTGCTGATTTGATTTCTCCCGCGATTAATATTATTCATTGAAACTGTTGTCGGCCAATGTACAAGAGGGGAAGTGTTTCTTATCCGCCATGTAAATTAGCCACTTTCATGCTATGCTAATGGCGCTCGCTCTCTCTTGGCGGCCGTGTTTGGGGGGATATTATGTGGTCAAGTCGAGTTGAGAAAGTTCAATATTGTATTTGTTCTCACAGACGGGTGCAATAAATGTGATTATTAGCATCTGGCTTAGGCTACTTGTTAAGTACCAAAATAAAAGCATGGTACTTTTGTATTTTAAAGGTCTTTGGTAGTCCAGATTAGCTTGGATTCTTGAAATTAGTACTAGTTCTAGGCTAGTTTTTAATCTTAGGCGATGCTCTAGGCTAGTTTTTAACAACAGACGATGCTCTAGGCTAGTTTTTAACAGCAAATGGTGCTCTTAGGCTAGTGTTTAACAGCAGATGGCACTCTAGGCTAATTTCTACCAGCAGATGTTGTGCTAACGTTTATTTTTAACAGCAGATGGCACTCAAGGCTAGTTGTTAATATCAGACGGGGCTCTAGGCTAGTATTTAACAGCAGATGGCGCTCTAGGCTAGTTTTTAAAAGCAGATGGCGCTCTAGGCTAGTTTTCAAAAAGCAGATGGTGTTCTAGGCTAGTTTTTAGCAGCAGATGGCGTTCTAGGCTAGTTTTTAGCAGCAGACAGCACTCTAGGCTAGTGTTTAACCGCAGATGGTACTCTAGGCTAGTGTTTAACAGCAGATGGCGCTCTAGGCTAGTTTTTAACAGCAGATGGCGCTCTAGGCTAGTGTTTAACAGCAGATGGAGCTCTAGGTTAGTTTTTAAAAGCAGATGGCATCTCTAGGTTAGTTTTTAACAGCAGATGGCGCTCTAGGCTAGTGTTTAACAGCAGATGGAGCTCTAGGTTAGTTTTTAAAAGCAGATGGCATCTCTAGGTTAGTTTTTAAAAGCAGATGGCGCTCTAGGCTAGTATTTAACAGCAGATGGTGCTCTAGGTTAGTTTTTTACAGCAGATGGCACTTTAGGCTAGTGTTTAACAGCAGATTGCGCTCTAGGGTAGTGTTTAACAGCAGATGGCGCTCTAGGCTAGTGTTTAACAGCTGATGGTGCTCTAGGCTAGTTTTTAACAGCAGATGGTGCTCTAGGCTAGCTTTTAACAGCAGATGGAGCTCTAGGTTAGTTTTTAACAGCAGATGGAGCTCTAGGTTAGTTTTTAACAGCCGATGGAGCTCTAGGTTAGTTTTTAACAGCAGATGGTGCTGTTTTTTTTTTTTTGCCACAGCGTTACTGGTGAGTTAGAAAGGAAGACGACAGATGACATCGCTTGTGACATATGAGCTTGTGATGACATGTGATGATACAGATATAGTGATGGCATGTCATTTCATCACACTTTTTTCAAGGGTCAAGGGGATGATGTGGGTGTAGAGGTGTAAAACAGAATCGCGATTAAGCCAAAGTTTAGCACATTGGAGATAAAAAACAGCACGGCATTTAAAAACATACATCCAAGTATATGTACCAGAGATTTGATGAATTTCTTAGTACAAAGTCTTTGTAATCCCTGCATGTCACAACAAAACTTTCCTCCATTAAATTGGCAATTAGCAAGTCACAAACTGAGTTTTGGCAATTTAAAAAAAATGGCGAAGAACAGCGTGGGATTGTCTGATTTAGTGCGGATTTACTTCAAGCCAAATACAGTGAGATTCTTCACACTAACTTGTTCTGTGGCCCGAAATAAAAGATCCAGAGTTGTCACATTTTGGCTTAGTCAATCCAAAAAACAACAAGATTAATGCACAGCATGACTTTATCTTACACACTGTACACAAAACAGCTTGATTCCTTGCCAAAAAAACATTGTAAGCAATGAGAGAAAACAGTTTGCTGCCAAGAATCTCTGTGACGAATTATAAAAGACATCCATTAGGCAGGTCAAAGATGACATGCCAAACAGGCCTCAAGCAAGTTTTACATGCACGGCAGATTTATCCCCACACCTAGACAACATGTCACCGCAAAAGCCCACCAAAGCATTTAGCCATGAGACCCATGAGTCAAACCAAGCAATTGAATCTGAAAGGGTATGCGCCGACAGTCAAAATGGTGCGTTAATATTCATTGAAAGGAAATAGTGGGATGCTGAAAGAAAGAGAGAGGTAGGCATGAAAGAATAGTCCAGAGCAAAGGGAATAGATGCATGCGGAGAGGATGAAAGTGAGAAGAATACGACTCAGAGGAAGGAGGCCAGAATGTCAAAGACCCAAAGGTATTTAAGAGGGAAGACGGGAACGATATGCGTGCGTGCCTTCGAGAAAGAGCAGAACTAAGGTAGGAAGTCAAAAAGCACTCGAGCGTCTTTTCTGGTGACTCATTTCTCCCGGCTGAGGTCTACAGGTTTAAAAGCATTCAGGGACGCAAAAAAAAAAAAAAAACGCACACACAAACCAACTCGTTGCTTTCCGAGACACGGCGCCGTTCCGTCGCGCAATGTGTCTCCAATTCCTGCATGGTTTTCCTGAGGCTCTCCCGTGACCTAGCATCTGCTTATTAGGACGCTGACCGCCAAAACGTTCAAGTTATTCTCACTTGAGCTCATTAAGGTAGAATTAGCATGCTAGTCATAGCGTGGACGTCTCAGCAGGTGGGGACGGACTTTGGCCATGCAAAGTTTGACTCGTGAACTACCCAGTGGGTATACTCAAATGACTATAACGGAGTCGTTTACCTCAGGAATTGTAATTTAAAAGGAACACTCCACTTTTGTTTGTGTTTAAATAAACTCTTTTTATAGCTGCTCTAGAGTTAAACTAATGCGTTTTACCATTTTGAATGCACTCAGTGTTGCCAGATGTAGCTGACTGATTCCAGCCCAAATACTATCCAAAAACCTCCAAAATGCAAAAACAACATCATAGAAATCTAAAGGCTATCATACCTGGGAGTTGAGGCCGGGGTGGGGGGTCTGGGGCTGGGGGGCGCACCGCTGCAAAACCACCCAAATTTTCTCTAACCGCCTATGTCATTGTTTACCTGCACAATCTAAGTCTAAACTGCCCAATCTGGCAACACTACTGGCGAGAGGAGTTTTAGCTTAGCTTAGCTTAGCATAGTTGATTGAATTGGATTAGACCGTTAGCATCTCTCTCAAAAATTACCAAAATTGAGAACTATTTCTCAGGTCGATATGGCTAGGAACTATACTCTCTTTCTACCGTATTAATCAAGGAACTATTTTGAGGTGCTGCATAATATATTTTCCTGTATATTATGCCAGAATAAGAGTATAGTTGCTAGCCTAGCTGGCTTAGTAAATAGCAATTTCTTTAATTTCTGTTGGTCTTATTACTCAATGTAACTACAGAAGAGTCCAGCTTTAAATAGGAAAAGTATTAAAACTTTTTGGTAATTTTTGGTTGAGATGCTAATGGTCTAATCCGATTCAGTGATTCATGCTAATTTAAGCTAAAAGTGCTCCCACCAGACCTGGAGATTGACTTAATGAATTTGCTTGTTTGTCTGTGTGTGTGTGAGAGAGAGAAGGTTACGTTTTATGACGACAGATGCAGATGGTGCTCTAGGCTAGTTTTTACAGCATATGGCTCTCTAGGCTAGTTTTTAACAGCAGATAGCGCTCTAGGCTAGTTTTAACAGCAGAAGGCGCTCTAGGCTAGTTTTTAACAGCAGATAGCGCTCTAGGCTAGTTTTTAACAGCAGATGGCGCTCTGGGCTAGTTTTAACAGCAGAATGCGCTCTAGGCTAATTTTTAACAGCAGATGGCGTTCTAGGCTAGTTTTTAAAAGCTGATGGCGCTCTAGGCTAGTTTTTAACAGCAGAAGGCACTCTAGGCTAGTTTTTAACAGAAGATGGTGCTCTAGGCTAGGTTGTAACAGCAGATGATGCTCAGATGGTATATGCATAAATACATTATACAGGGGTGCCTCTGGGGTGGGAGGTGGAGGACGGGATTTAGGACGATTCTAAATGCCCATGCCGTTTTGGGCCCCCAACCCCCCTTTGATTAGAAAACTCACAGGGTTTTGAATGTGGCTGGGGCTGTCAATCAATTAGGTTGTCAGGGAAACCGCATTGCTACGTCACGTTGCGGTGGGCCTCAAAATCGCTGGGATTTGAACCCTATTTTAACATAAAGAAATTTAAAAAAAGAGACTAATTGTGTTTATAAATCCAGTATGACTGAAGACGCACCATACGTACACACAGTTCTGTCCAAACACAAAAGTTGATTTTCATCATAGGTGACTTAAGTTTACAGTCCATGAATAGCAAATAATTGAACTGCAATGCTCATGAAATGGTAATGATCCAAGACCTGTGAAGAGATGATGCCAAGGTACCCATAATCCTGGACCAGGCCGTATCCTGACCAGATTCTGTAGTGGTCATGGAGGAGTGGAGAGCAGAAGATTGATTCCCGAAAGTCCCCAGTGAAAGATGAGTCTGCATTGATATCATGGGACAGCCTGAACACCCACCGGTGACCTTCTCACACCTGCAGTTCTCCACGATGGACGTCCAGTGTTCTCCAGCCTACGGCGCCTAGACTGCAGCTCTGCACAAGACGTTTGGCCAGAGGAGAAAACCAGAGGCCTGGTTTCTATCAAGGCTTTTGCCCTTCACTTTCGTCAATTGGTGAAGTTTGTGTACATTAGGTGACCCGCATGGGAGTGAGAGTTAGGGGGTGAGTGTAACAGTCTTTAGCCTCCTTGTTAGAGCAACCGACTCCCTTGCGGAAAGTCGGCGGTTCGATCCCAGCTCGGAGCGGTTTAGGTGGTGTAGGACCGGCGGGGTTACATTGATGCCGTGACCCGGATGAGAGTGAGGTTTAGGGGGTGAGTGTAACAGAGGCCTGCTAGTGACGTGCTGTGCAGGTAAACCTCACTCCACTGACCTCTAAAAAAGATGCTCTAGTGACAAACGCTAAAGGTCATGGTCTTTAGCCTCCTTGTTAGAGCAACCGACTCCCACGCGGAAAGTCGCTGGTTCGATCCCAGCTCGGAGCGGGTTGGGTGGTGTAGGACCGGCGGGGTTACACATGCACTTTAAAAAAGGTTAACGATGAGTGAAAGCGTAATATTGAGAGCGACTGGGGATTAAATGTATGAATATACAGTAATGGACGTTTGACAATCAAAACGTGAGAACGACTTCGGGTCAGTTTTGTGTGGACATTTGTGGTAAAACCCTTCTTAGACGCCTGTGGTGGTGTGACGCTTCTACAAAACCTGAAATTGCTTTTGTCAGGCTTTATTAAATTATGCTATTAGAGCCTCATTAAACTGGAGGAGGGGTCAAAGGTCGCTGATGAATGTCAGGGGTATTTTATTACCTGCTCCGCATCCGTTTGTCCTTGTGACTCTTCAGGAAAGCCTCATTTGCGATTCAATTTGTAAATCATAAAAATCTTTATTCATAAGACAAAGCACTTAGTGTGACATCAAGTGTAGCAACAGAGCATTAAACTCGATTGCGCACAGAAACTGTTTGCGGTGTGACTATCAAGTTGTTTAAGCCTCCTATTAAAAGAAGTCTCGCTTGATTTCATTCGTCAATCCATATCTAGTCCAAGTAGACTGTTACTTTGTCTTCTTGCCCTTGGGTTTTTTGCTCTTCCTTCCAGCTTTAGATGTTTCCTCCTGAAAGGGAAAATAAAACATGTTTTAAGACTCCAATATAAAAGGCTTGAAGAAATAGCATGATACACTATCCACACAGAATGCCTTTTCCCCCTCCAATGCGCTAATCTTAGATTGTTTTTCAATGTAAACAAGTGCTTGACGGATGTATGACTTTTTTGAAGAACCACATTTCTAGACTGGGTCAGGTTAAAAAAACTCTTTACATCATTACTGTTAGTTCCATTGCAGTGGACCAATCAGAAGAGCCAGTCAGAAGGGACAACCATTGTGAGCTTCTGTTTATAGTAGGACGTTGGCATGACAACTGTTTTATTTACCCCTATATCATGGCAAAAAAGGCGCCCATTGTGGTTTCGTCCAGATATCTTGAGTTATATGATGTACAAGTTCTTATCATAACATATTGTTTTCCTATTTCTAACGCATTCGTTGTTGTCATTGTTACATCACAATCATAATATGCGTCACGCTTTTAAAAACCCATTTCTGAGCGCCACGTCTCGTTTTTTACAAGCACGTTCGGTGTGTATGACCCAAAAATTTGTTATTCTAACCCAAATTGGGTGGCGGTTAGTTGGCGGGTCATTCCACTGTGGCGACCCCTGATGAATAAGGGACTATGCCAAAGGAAAATGAATGAATGAATGACTTGGTGTGTTTATATCACTCCAATATGACAGTGGACAAACTATACATATAACTTTAAAAAACTAACCCAATGATTAGAGTTGTACACGTTTTACCCAAACTTGGCTTGAAATGACCCAATATTTGTTTGAGTGTTTTTACAAATGACAAAAACTATCCATTATTTAGGAAAGTACTAGTAAAAAAGTGCAATTTAAAGACTCAATTAGGTTTACTAAGCAACTTCTTTGGACAATACTCGATTGTTTTGTAGCAAATCGAAAAAAACAACTAGTCTTAAGGGGGCTAATACTATTAACCACAGCAGATTTGACTTTTTTAAAATATATTTTATATCAGTCAAACTATACGACAAATAAAAGAAGGAAATTATAATAGGAAATGCTGTGAAAAATGAGCTTTGCTCTGGTAAACTTGAGAATTATCTAAAGATAATGATTCAAATTTCACATAGGATGATCGCTTTCCTTTAAATGTATTCAATCACTGTGGGGTTTTCTGCTCTTCAGTATTTATGTATTTTCTGCAATGATTTAATCTCAGCATTGCTGCTCAGGATATTAAATTAACCTTAAAATATTTATCGAATGACCGTCACATTAAGAAGAGATCTGAGCGCGATCAATAATGCAGAAATCCCACTAAATAAATCCTATTATCAAACATACAATTAAACATTCATGTGCAGAATTCACACGATTAATCGAAGGGGTTTTAAAATATAAATGAAAATATACGAGTGCGTTGTGAAAAATGTAGAAAAACGTCAGTGAATATAAGCGTTTTCCTCTTGGAGTCTTGATTTTCTCACTGGCAGTCTCATTGATGCTGTTCATTTGAGAACGAAGCCTTGGCTTTCTTGCACTAGACTGACAGGAACTCTTTGAGATATACCTTTTATTTCATACTGCATATTACCCTGATGCAATATAAAGCAACCGCGGCGTAAATAATGTCGCTGTCATTCCTGCCGATTGGTTTTCATGCGGCAGAGGAGAGCAGAAGGCTTGTTAACTCTCCGACTCCGCAGACCGCTGTCTATTATTCACATTCGGTCTCCAGAGACACGAATACTGTCCCAATTAATGTTTAGAGGGAGTGTGTTTTGATGATTGCACACGTGGCCTGGTGACTTATGGGTTATTATGCATTGTATGTTAATTACTCTTGAGCCGCCGCGGTGGACAGAATGTGAACACAATGAGTCAGCCGGCACACACTGCGTAGATAACACAACATTCATCATCTGCACCTCCACATGCGTTCGGGACACTGCTGAGAGCTCATGTCCAGGGTGCGAATTAAAGGGGGGGGGGGGTGTTTGACCTCCTAATTAACACTCTTAAATGACGTCAAAACAAGATATGTCTGTCCTTTTAAATAGTGGAGAGTAGCACTTAATCACAATTAAAATAATGGGCTAATATTTGAGACACATTGTTGGCACGTTGATATTGTGAGGAAACTGAAATAGACAGCGCCATTGCTCAACTAAAAAAACTGCTCTAAAGTCAATGGTGCAGGGGTTTTATTTGAATATTTATGGAGCATGTTTGTGTTTTGCACCTATGTGGATCCAAAACGTGCATACTTGTTGCTTATTACACCCAAAGGGATGTACAGCAGTACACAAATATCTCCTCAATGACATCAAAACAAGGGGCTCTATCATTCACTCAGAGCAAGATGTGTTTGGTGCGATTTGCTGCTATTTTCAGACCAGCGCAACTGTAATTTGCACGTTTTGCGCCACGTTGTTTAAATAGCAAATCTATTAGCACCACTTTGTTGACTCATGGGTGTGCTGGTGTGAAAAGGAGATTAAGTCGCATTGTTTGGCGCGTTGCTATTTTGAGAAACAGAAATAGACCGCACCATTGTCCAACTAAAAGCTGCTCTAAAGTTCAGCGCTGTTCATTTATTCCTTTGCTGGAAATTAGAACTGAATTTAGAAATGGATTTGGAACAAATCTTTGTGCTTAACAAAGGAAATTAAATATGGCGGTTAATGGATGTCTACAGTGGAGTGAGTTTCCACCGTTTCCTTACTCCACCAAAGTAAAGGAGTAAAGTAAAGAGAAAGTAAAGAGGCTGAAAGTAAAGAGTCCGCCATGTAAATAGCAAATGCGCCATGGCACGACACAACTGACTCTTAAAGGGAATGTAAGATGAGACTCTGATTGGTTTAATACAGGTTATGCTCAAAACACACCCAGAACTCATTTAGAGAATAAGCACAACCCTGTTAGACCATGCGCCGGGGTGCAGAACATATTTGTCCATCCTTAAAATAGCAAAAGTGGATTCAGATAAAAGTGGATGCGCTTTAGACTTTGCGTGTAGATCGTTAAAATAGAGGCCAAGATATGTTTAGTCTATCTCTTTTTAATAGTGGAAAATAGTTCGCACATAATCACAATTTAAATAGTAGGTTTATATTTGAACTATCTACCCCCTTGACTAATTTACTCCCCCCCTTATATATATATATATATATATATATATATATATATATATATATACACACACACACACACACACACACACACACACACACACACACAAACAGTTGAAGTCAGATCTATTAGCCCCCCTGTTTATTGTTTTCCCCCATTTCCCCTCATTTCAGCCGTTGATGAATCAGTTATATATATATATATATATATACATATATATATACATATATATATACATATATATATATATATACATATATATATATATATATATATATATATATATATATATATATGTGTATATATATATATATATATATATATATATATATATATATATATATATATATATATATACACATATATATATATATATATATATGTGTATATATATATATATATATATATATATATATATATATATATATATATATATATACACATATATATATATATATATATATATATATATATATATATATATATATATATATATATATATATATATATATATATATATATGTATATATATATATATATATATACACACACACAGTTGAAGTCAGATCTATTAGCCCCCCCTGTTTATTTTTTTCCCCAATTTCTGTTTCACGGAGAGCAGATTGTTTCAACACATTTCTAATCATAATAGTTTTAATAACTCATCTCTAATCACTGATTTCTTTTCTCTTTGTCATGATGACAGTAAATAATATTTGACTAGATATTCTTCAAGACACTTCTATACAGCTTAAAGTGACATTTAAAGGCTTAACTAGGTTAATTAGGTTAACTAGGCAGGTTAGGGTAATTAGGCAAGTTATTGTATAACAAAGATTTGTTCTGTAGACTATCGAGAAAAAAAAATTAGCTTAAAGGGGCTAATAATATTGACCTCAAAATGGCTTCTAAGAAATTAAAAACTGCTTTTATTCTAGCCGAAATAAAACAAATAAGACTTTCCCCAGAAGAAAAAATATTGTCAGACATACTGTGAAAATTTCCTTGCTCTGTTAAATGTCATTTGGCAAATATTTAAAAAAGAAAAAAAAAATGCAAAGGGAAGCTAATAATTCTGACTTCAACTGTGTGTATATATATAAGCCCATTAGAGGATACTGTAAGTCAGAACACAATCATCCCTAAAAACAACAATTAAAACTTTATAAGGTAGATTAAAATGTGATGTAGCTGATTGAAATACATTTGGTTCAATGAGTCATGCATATGTATTTACACAAACTACTGACAAAAGCTGATCCCGATAGTAAATATACAGCATAATTCACACACAATACTGCTCATTTCAAAGTGCACTTTTCCAAGGATTTCCCATTTTTCAGACAATAAAAAGTGCATGAAAGAGAGTTCCAATGTGCACGCACTGCTAAACCACACCAGTTATTTATTTTTATGCTGATTTTTCCATTTATTCCCTTTGATTAGTATTGTGCGGGCGATTTATCTCTTGGCTAATGCATCTAAGTGCTGGTTTGACTCAACATTCACGTACGGTTATAATTGTAGAGTGGCATAACAAAATAAAACTGTAATTAGCGAAATGCTCAAATTACAGTGATTACGTTTTTTTTTTTACAAAGACACACTAGTCTTTAATAGGCAGGTTAGCGCAGCGGTCTGGACGGCGGTGTGATATTCACATAAACAACCGAGACAGAGAGAAACTGAGTCCATAAATCAACAGAAATACAGGCCTAGAATAACAGCGGGTGGAAAATAAACATGCTTAAAAAACGTGTCCGAAAATAAGATGCCAGGTTTGCGTTATGAAACGTGACAGGTTTGATATTGAGACTGCCGAAAACACACACACACACACACACACACACACACACACACACCGCTTTAATTGACTCAAGCTTGTTGTAATGAATTCTAGCAACATCTTAAACAATCGTATCACACATGCGTGTAATTGTATGTGTGCGCGTACGCCGATGCGCCCCTATTATCCGCGTAACCATAGCAACCGCGCAGCTGTGCACGAGGCTCATTTGCACAGAAATGAAAGAAAGCAACAAACAAATGAATGCTGGGAAGAAGTCGAGCGCGTGTCGGCAAATCTCCACACAACTTGTTTTTTTGTGACCTTATCATCAGTGGATTGTGGAGAGGAGTGTGTGTCGGACACTCTAGAGCGCAGCGGCTCTTCACACACAAACACAGAGCGAAATACTGGACGTTTAGCACTTAAAAATAATTTCAGATGGAGAAACAAACACGTGGAGACTGAGGAGATCTGCAAATGAGGCAAAACGGCGCGCTTAAAAGACAAACACCTGAGCTGAAAGACTTTGGGACTTTCTGACAACAGAATAGTTTAAAAAAAAGTTGAATTAAGCTACATTTCTTTGCATTTATCGCTCTATTTATTTATATATTCATGAATTAGTATTTCTTCTTACTATAGTTATAATTATTACTATATTTATGTTTTGCTTACAATAAATACATAGTATTATTTTGATTATTCCAATTATTTATATATATATATATATATATATATACACTCACTGGCCACTTTATAGGGTACACCTGCTCGTTTACGCAAATTTCTAATCAGCCAATCACATGGCAGCAACTCAATGCATTTAGTTATGGTCAAGACGATCTGCTGCAGTTCAAAGCGAGCATCAGAATGGGGAAGAAAGGGGGTTTAAGTGACTTTGAACGTGGTTGTTGTTGCCAAACGGGCTGGTCTGAGTAATTAAGAAACTGCTGATCCACTGGGATTTTCATGCACAACCATCTCTTGGGTCAATAGAAGATTGGAGAAACGTTGCCTGGTCTGATGAGTCTCGATTTCTACTGCGACATTCGGCTGGTCGGGTCAGAATTTGGCATCAACAACATGAAAGCATGGATCAACCTTGTATCAATGTACCAATTGAGCATTGTGTAAACACCACATCCTACCTGAGTATTGTTGCTGACCGTGTCCATCCCTTTATGACCCCAGTGTACCCTTATCTTCTGATGGCTACTTTCAGCAGGATAACGCACCATGTCATAAAGTGCCAATTGAGTTCACTTTATTCAAATGACCTCCACAATCACCAGATCTCAATCCAATAGAGCACCGTTGGGATGTGGTGGAATGGGAAATTGGAATCATGGATGTGCAGCCGACAAATCTGCAGCAACTGTGTGATGCTATCATGTCAATATGGAGCAAAATCTCTGAGGAATATTTCCAGTACCTTGTTGAATCTATGACACGAAGGATTAAGGCAGTTCTGAAGGCAAAAGGGGGTTCAACCTGGTACAAGTAAGGTCATTCATTCATTCATTTTCAACCGCTTATCCGGAGCCGGGTCGCGGGGGCATCAGTCTTAAGAGAGAACCTGAAACTTCCCTCTCCCCAGACACTTCCTCCAGCTCCTCCAGGGGGATCCCGAGACATTCCCAGGCCAGCTGAGAGACATAGTCCTTCCAGCGTGTCCTAGGTCTACCCCGAGGCCTCCTCCCGGTGGGACATGCTTGGAACACCTCCCTAGGTAGGCGTCCAGGAGGTACCCGAAACAGATGCCCAAGCCATCTCAGCTGACTTCCCTCGATGTGGAGGAGCAGCATCCTCCCTGGTGACACAGCTCCTCACCCTATCTATAAGGGTGCACCCACCCTGCGAAGGAAACTCATTTCGGCCGCTTGTATCCGAGATCTTGTCCTTTCGCTCATGACCATAGGTGAGAGTAGGAACGTAGATTGACCGGTAAATCGAGAGCTTTGCCTTTCGGCTCAACTCCTTTACTACAACGGACCGGGACATAGACCGATTTTGCTACTTGTCGCTGCACCAATCCGCCTGTCGATCTCACACTCCATCCTTCCGTCCCTCGTGAACAAAACCCCAAGATACGTGAACACCTGGGGTAAGGACTTTCCTCCAACCTGGAGATGGGAAAGCACCTTTTTCCGGTGGAGCACCATGGCCTCGGACTTGGAGGTGTTTATTCTCATCCCAGCCACATCACACACACAACAAAACAACATCGTCTGCAAACAACAGAGATGAGATCCTGTGGTCCCCGAACCGGACCACCTCCAGCCCAAGGCTGCGCTTTAAAATTCTGTCCATAAAAATTATGAACAGAATTGGTGACAAAGGGCAGCCCTGCCTCAGTCCAACATGTACTGGAAACAAGTCTGACTTACTGCCGGCACTGCGAACTAGTAAGGTGTACCAAATAAATTGACCAGTGAGTGTATATCACTTGAAAATACTCCGGCATGTTAAAATGTTCAAATTTGTTTAGTTAAAAAATATGCATATATTGTAATTTATAACATTTACCCGCCAGAAAATGACAACTAGTCAGAATTAGTTTGGAAATCAGGGTTATTCCAGCAAATATTGATTGAACTCCTCTTAAAGTTAAAACAAAATGAAGATATTGGAGTGGCCTAGTCAAAGTCCTGACCTGAATCCAATTGAGATGCTGCGGCATAAGCTTAAAAAGGAGGCTCCTGCTCGAAAACCCTCCAATGTGACTGAATTACAACAATTCTGTAAGGATGAGCAGGTTAAAATACCTCCACAGAGATAAGAGTGGCCAAACCAGTTATTAGATTTAGGAGGCAAACACTTTTTCACACATTTTCACTATGTCGTCTTGTATTTTGTTTTCTCTCAATTAAAACTGAATGATGTGTTTACTTGTGTTATCTTTGACTAATATTTCAATTTATCTGATGATCTTAAGTGCAACAAACAAAACAAATGAGATGATAAAATAATAGTATAGGGGCAATACTAATAATCAGTAGGGGGGCAAACACTTTTTCACAGCGCTGTATATATTTGCATTAAATATATATGCAAAAAAACAAACTAAAGTAAGTCCTCTGTTGAAAATCCAGCGGTTCAGTGGGAGATCTGCATATTAGTCGGCCACACTGGGGGAAGTGTGTATTTGTGGAGGGTCTTACCGAAGAGTCGGTGTAGCCCTCCTGAATGAGGATGTTTCTGGCGCAGTTGTTGATGTGTTTGAAGCGGTCGGGGCCGAGCAGAATCCCACCGTACCAGCGAGAGACCACCACCAGCACATTACGCACATCCAGGATCTGTCAGACACAATCACACACACAAACTGAATATTAATGTTTCTGAAGCCGACGTGACTCACTGCTGCAGGATTATGATGTTCATAACATAACTCCAATGCAAAACGTCTAATATCTGCAATGCTTATATTATTACGTTAGCCATCCTGTGACATTTTATGTGTTTTATTAACATTTATATACTTATTATTAACATTTATAAGTGAAGAGCCTTTTTAAATGTAACAGATTTAATAGCTGATTCATTTTATCTTTGTCATGATGACAGCACCTAATATTTGACAAGATATTCTTCTAGATACTAGTATTCAGATTAAAGGGACATTTAAAGGGTTAACTCGGTTAATTAGGCATGTCATTGGACAACAGTGGATTTTCTGTAGCCAATCAGAAAAAAAAACATTACTTATTCAAGTCAGTTCTACTTTATTTCTGTGGCGCTTTTACAATGTAGACGGCATCAAGGCAGGTTAACATTCAGTCATTTATGGCAGGGATATCAGTCATTTAGGGTGGGACAATTAATCATTTAGGGGGGCTATCAATCCTTTTAGAGTGGAGCTATCAGTCATTTAGGGTGGGGCTATCAGTGATTTATGGTGGGGCTATCAGTCATTTAGGGTGGGGCTATCAGTGATTTGGGGTGGGCTATCTGTCATTTAGGGAGGGGCTATTAGTCATTTAGGGTGGGACAATTAGTCATTTAGGGGGGGGCTATCAATCCTTTTAGAGTGGAGCTATCAGTGATTTAGGGTGGGCTATCTGTCATTTAGGGAGGGGCTATCAGTCATTTAGGGTGGGGCTATCAGTGATGTAGGGTGGGCTATCAGTCATTTGGGGCGAGACTATCAGTCATTTAGGGTGGAGCTATCAGTCATTTAGGGTAGAGGTATCAGTCATTTAGGGTGGAGGTATCAGTCATTTAGGGTGGAGCTATCAGTCATTTAGGGTGGGACTATCAGTGATGTAGGGTGGGCTATCAGTCATTTGGGGCAAGACTATCAGTCATTTAGGGTGGAGCTATCAGTAATTTAGGACGGGGCTATCAGTCTTTTAGGGAGGGACTATCAGTCTTTTAGGGCGGGACTATCAGTCATCTAGGGTCGAGCTATCAGTCATTTAAGGTAGAGCTATCAGTAATTTGGGGTGGAGCTATCAGTCATTTAAGGTGGAGCTATCAGTAATTAAGTAGGGTGGAGCTATCAGTTATTTAGGGTGGGACTATTAGTGCATTAAGTGGAGCTATCAGTAATTTAGGCAAGGCTATTGGTAATTTAGGGCGGGACTATCAGTCATATAGGGCGGAGCTATCAGGGTGGAACTATCAGTCATTTAGGACAGGGTCTACCAGTCATTTAGGGGGAAGCCACCAGTAATTTAGGGTGGAGCTATCAGTCATTTAGGGCGGGGCTATGAGGGCTATCTTGGCGTGTCTCATTTCTGCCCTGCTTTTGTCCATTCTTCAATCTTCCTTTGTTTTGTTAGCAATGTTCATCTTCCAACAGTCCAAACGGTTCCTTCCTACATTTACTTCTCATTTCAGAACCATTTCAATTGGATGTACATCACAATATGGGATAAAAGGACCATCTTAACTTCCATTTCATGGCAACTTTAAGACTTTAAGAAACGAGATACATTTGAATGTAATTACACCAAATCAAGTATTACACCTTAAGTTAAGACCGAAGATAAGAAACTATCTGCAATATGCCCCCTGGACCACAGGTGATAACCGATAGGCTTTGGCATTGACCTTATTTTGCAGATCAGCATGCAGTAGATGTCACCCACTATATGACAGCATTTTAGTAAAAGAGAATGATATATTTGGAGTTTTGGTCTTCCTGCAGTTATATGAGCTTTTCTAGAACACTTCTAATACTCAAATCAGATTCAATCCTGGATTTATGTGAAACAGCATGCTTCTCAAACACCGTTACACACACATTAGCAAATAAACACACTCTGGCGAAGGGCTGATTAGGTGAAAGCAGCGGTAATGCATTCCAAGAAATCATTGCCAGAGTGAAACACAGATTCACAAGTGTTTCCTTCCCCCATCAGGCTGTGTTCACGAGAGCAGTTTCTTCAATAGAGAATAGCTGAAATCTGCTGAATGACGGCTCTGGAGGCTCTTTAGCATCTTTAGCGTTCTGCTAGTTGTGTTTTCCTGTGGTGAGGCGGAGAGAAATCTACACACACACACCTCTATTAATAGCCGCTTCCCTTTTCAACACGCCGTCACTTTCAGTGAGCAGGAAACAGTGGATGATCTCCAAAAACACTCCATGATCTCCTGTGAGCGGCTGCTAGCTCTCACAGGCAGATTTATATTCACGTGCCAAAAACAGAGGTCAACAAAGCAAAGTCTCCATTTTAGAGTTGTGTGTTGTTAAATGAGTTTAATGGTGATGCTGCTTTAAATGTGCTGCTCGTGTCAGTTCAGTTGTATTTACTTTCCATAGTTTCCTTTCAGTTTGTTTCAACACAATTCAACAACAACACGACCACAACAACAAAACACAACCCAACACAGACACAACAAAACACACTACAAACCCAACACAAAACAACAAGCCAAGACCAAAACAACAACCACAACACACAACAATCAAACCACAACAACAAAACACAACCCACAACAACACAACCTACAACAAAACCCACCACAAAACAACAACACACATCAAACCACAACAACAAAACACAACCCAAAAAAAACACACTACAAAACAAAAAAACAAAGCAACAACAACAACACAACCCACAACAAAACACACCACAAAACAACAACAACCCAACCACAACAACAAAACACAACCCAACCACCACAACAAAACACAATCTCCAACAAAACACACTACAAAACAACAACAACCCAACCACAACAACAACACAACCTACAACAAAACCCACCACAAAACAACAACAACACAACCCACAACAAAACCCACCACAAAACAACAACACAACACACATCAAACCAAACACACAACAACCAAAACAACAAAACACAACCGAAACCCACCACAAACCAAACACAAAACAACCAAAACAACAAAACACAACCAAAACAACCAAAACACAACCAAAACCCACCACAAAGCAAACACAAAACAACCAAAACAACAAAACACAACCAAAACAACCAAAACCCACCACAAACCAAACACACAACAACCAAACACAACCAAAACCCACCTCAAACCAAACACAAAACAACCAAAACAACAAAACACAACCAAAACTCACCACAAACCAAACACACAACAACCAAAACCCACCACAAACCAAACACACAACAACCAAAACAACAAAACACAACCAAAACCCACCACAAACCAAACACAAAACAACCAAAACAACAAAACACAACCTAAACCCACCACAAACCAAACACACAACAACAAAACACAACCAAAACTCACCACAAACCAAACACACAACAACCAAAACAACAAAACAAAACCAAAACAACCAAAACCCACCACAAAAAAAACACAACAACCAAACACAACCAAAACCCACCTCAAACCAAACACAAAACAACCAAACAACAAAACACAACCAAAACCCACCACAAACCAAACACACAACAACAAAACACAACCAAAACCCACCACAAACCAAACACAAAACAACCAAAACACAACCAAAACCCACCACAAACCAAACACACAACAACCAAACACAACCAAAACCCACCACAAACCAAACACAAAACAACCAAAACACAACCAAAACAACAAAACACAACCAAAACCCACCACAAACCAAACACACAACAACCAAAACACAACCAAAACCCACCACAAACCAAACACAAACCAAACACAAAACAACCAAAACAACAAAACACAACCAAAACCCACCACAAACCAAACACAAAACAACCAAAACACAACCAAAACAACAAAACACAACCAAAACCCACCACAAACCAAACACACAACAACCAAAACACAACCAAAACCCACCACAAACCAAACACAAACCAAACACAAAACAACCAAAACAACAAAACACAACCAAAACCCACCACAAACCAAACACAAACCAAACACAAAACAACCAAAACAACAAAACACAACCAAAACCCACCACAAACCAAACACACAACAACCAAAACACAACCGAAAACCAAATCTCTGCAAAGGTCTGCAGTGCTTTAAGTAACAGTGAAAACCCACCGCAGAGGCTTGCCTTCCTGGTTCATTTCACCAGCAGTAGGCCTGCTTATTGACTGACATGTTGTACAGTTGTCGTTGTTGTTGTTTTTGTGTAGGGTCCAAATGAAAGTGGGCAGAGATTACAGTGTCATGTCATATTTCACACTGGAGGGTGTTGACGGAGCACTCCAGGGGCTTCAATCAGCGGACGGACGATAAGAGGAAAGATTATAAATGAACGACAGCTCCAAGTGTGAATATCTGACATGGCAAGAATGCCATCGGGATGGAGAGAGGAGTAGATGAATAAAACCCACAGCATATCAATATCACGCTGCCAAAATCTCCCACTGACGCTTATTAATCTTTAACCACAATTCTACTCAAACACATGAATTATACACACAAGTTCAGAGCAGTTTGATGTTTATTTTTTAGCTTTTTTAATGATGACTGCTCGCCATGAACGCATTTATGTAACTGAGAATACACTTAACTTTAACGCTGTATTATTAATTTAAAATAACGTTTTTCCTATTTTAATGTCATTAATTCCTGATCATTTTCAGCAATAATCACCTTTAAGGATCGTCATATTGTACCTTTTTCTTGCTCCTTTCGTAAAATGAATCCAATGCTTGTTTAGTAAATAAAATGTAATGCAGGAAAGAACTAGCTGGTATGCAGTTGACCAATGGAAAGTGTTTCTGCAGGTGGTTTGTCAAGCCCACTCACCTGTGTGAGGCGCACTCAAAATCGATCATGTTTGGGGTTGTTGTTGTTTTCCATTTTCAATGACTTGCATTCATTTTTTGATTCTTGATATTGTAAACTGCCATTTTGTTTCATATAGCTGTAATATTTTTGATTGCTAAATGGCAAGCCTGAAAGGAATGAAATGGCATGGAAACATAACAACAGACAAAACATGTAAAACAAATGTGACTATATCGGAAATTTTAAAACGACAAAAAAAATCGATGATATTCCATGATGATAAACATAAAAATAACAATCCCTTACTTTCAAATGTCGAGTTTAGAGCTTTTAAAATTTCATGATATTCCAGAAATTCAATGATTTTACAAAAATTCAATTATATCACTGAAATTCAATGATATTTCAAAAACTCTGTTATTACAGAAATCTAATGACATTCTAAAAATTCAATAATGTTCCAGAAATTCAATGATAATCTAAAAATTCCATGATTTTCCAGAAATTAAACGATATTCCAAAAATTCCATGATATTACAGAGATTCCACGATATTACAGAAATTCAATATTACAGAAATTCTATTATATTATAGAAATAATATTACAAAAATCCCATAATATTCTAAAAATTCCATAATATTTCGGAAATTCAATATGTAAGTATTTAATGATATTGCAGTAATTCAATATTTAAAAAAATCAATGATATTCAAGAAATTCAATATTACAAAAATTCAATGAAATTCCAGAAATTCCATGGTATTATAGAAATAATGATATTCCAGAAAATAAAATAAAAAATCCATAATATTCCAGAAATTCGATGATATTACAAAAATCAATATTACAAAAATCCCTTCATATTCTAAACATTCCATGATATTACAGAAATTCAATGATATTTAAAAAATTCAATGATATCCCAGAAATTAAATTCCAGAATTTCCATGATATTCCAGGAATTCCATATTACAAAAATTCAATTACATAAATTTAATATTACAGAAATTCCACGATATTCCAAAAATTCAATGGTATTCTTGTAAATCAATAATCCAAAAATTTTATTACAGAAATTGTATGATATTCTAGAAATTCAATCACATTCCAGAAACTCAATGATATTATAGAAATTCCATGATATTCCAGAAAATTCATAATAATCTAAAAATTCTATGAAAT
>NC_079456.1:3619600-3679600 GCF_903798145.1 Danio aesculapii | reverse complement strand
AAAAATAAAAATCGTCTTTACATGGGCGATTTTGGCATTTTAAGATTAATTAAGGTCTTATTTTTATACTCTAAAATTTAGGACTTTAGGATTCACGGACACCCTGTAAATACCGTGTTTGATATTAACCCTGGAAAAGACTTTTAGATTACAACCTGTTGATTGGGCATGCCCTTGACAGTGTGTTTTTGCATTTTCGTGTGGATGATCTTTTATTTTTTTAAACTTAGTTTATAAAAGCACCCTTGTACATGTGGACATGGTCTTAGTAGAAGAGTGGACTGGTTTGAAGACTTAAAGAAGTGAAGACACGTTCCCTGATGTTCGGAAAAACACAAATTCCACTCACTTTGGACTTTTCAAGGATTTTCCGCCAATATCTGGCTTTCGCTAGACGAAGCAGCAGGGTGAGAGTGACCCGATATTGAGTGTAAATCTGTTTTGTACACAACACCAAGGACTTCAAATATTGCCGTAAGACCCTCAGGAAAGACTCCGGCTGCGGTTTTGCCGTCCATCAAAACAGGTCTCAGCCTATTTGTGCTGAGTGTCCCTCCATTATTTACAAAGAAAGAGTCAAAAATAGGCCCAGAGTGCTTCTCTGTGCTGCAGGTTTATTACTGAAGCCAGACGGAAAAGTAGCGTCTCTCACACTCTGTTGGGTAAGTTATCTAAAAAAAGTAGTTAATTACTAATTACATAGTTAAAGCTATATTTAAATGACTTTTATAGTTACTCTGTCTAAAAGGTAACGTAGTTACTAATTACACCGTTAAAGTTGTATTTAAATTACTTTATAATTACTCAGTCTGAAAGATAACTTAATTACTAAAGATATCGTTAAGGTTTATTTGAATTACTTTTAGAATTACTTTGTCTAAAAGGTAGCTTAATTACTAATTACATATTTAAAGTTGTATTTAAATTACTTTATAATTAAAAGGTAACTTAATTACTAATTACATATTTAAAGTTGTATTTAAATTACTTTTATAACTACCCTGTATAAAAGGTAGCTTAATTACTAATTACATATTCAAAGTTGTATTTAAATTACTTTATAATTAAAAGGTAACTTAATTACTAATTACATATTTAAAGTTGTATTTAAATTACTTTATAATTAAAAGGTAGCTTAATTACTAATTACATATTCAAAGTTGTATTTAAATTACTTTTATAATTAAAAGGTAACTTAACTACATATTTAAAGTTGTATTTAAATTACTTTTATAATTAAAAGGTAACTTAACTACATATTTAAAGTTGTATTTAAATTACTTTTATAATTAACCTGTATAAAAGGTAACTTAATTACTAATTACTTGACTCAATGTTGCTTAAATCCATAGAAATCTCAGTGCATAGGGAATAGATATTAAATATTTCAATGAATGATAGTAGAAAAAATTTAATAAATACAAAGATTTTTAACTCTTTAAATTTGATTCAAACAGGACCCTTTTATTTTAATTTATTATTTTTTATTTTAAAAAGTAGAAAAATTTACTGTTTATTAGTAAATAGTAAATGTATGTTTATTTAAATTACTTTTATAAATACTCCATCTAAAAAGTAGCTTAATTACTTAACAAGTAAGTTAACTACTTAATACTTCTTAAAATCCATATAAATCTTAGTTCATAGACAACAGTTATTCTATTAACTTTTACATTTCAGTCAAACAGGACTTTAATGAAATTTTATTCATTTTCCTTCGGCTTAGTCCCTGATTTATCAATTTAATTTAATGACATTTTTTAATTACCACTACATGTATCAATCCAAAATGTTTACATTTAATAACCTCATATTTCTTATTTCATTTCTTTCTTATTGCAATTTCAATTGTTGGACAAATCTAACATTTAGTTGAAAAACTGAATTATTATGCGAAATATCGGAATAACTATATATATATATATATATAAATACATTCGCTCTGCTTCCCTGAATTGGTATATCCAGAAACACTGACTTTATGTGCAGTATATTATAAGTAACTGTAATTAAATAACCTGAAAGTAAAAAGTAATCCCCTACTTTACCTTTTCTGCAGATAAGTAATGTAACTACAGTACTTTGTAACTAATTACACTCAACACTGCTCTCACATAATATCGACTGCAATTTCATTCACAATATTAAAAAACAAAACAAAAACAAAACACAATGCTAATGAATATTTAAGACGTCACACTCCACTAAAATCATGCATTGGATATTGATTTACCTGTGAACTCTTGTTTTGGCTTTTATTTGGTTTATTGGTGCAGGATGAAAGTTCGACGCCTAGTGGTTGAACTAGGTATTGCACTCTTGGTTCATTTATTGCCATACTACTGAAAGCAGCAGCAGATAGTTCACCTCAGATATTGAAAACAAAATAAACCGTTTGAAATTGAACTTTAGAACTGTGACTCAAAACCAACACACATCAGTGATTCAGCATCTACATTTAATAATGTTAAAAAGGTTTAATAAGTAATCATTAGATTATAAACCTTACCATTTTGCCCATCTCATCACGTAGCGTGTTGTTAGGACTCAGGGTTACAATATAACCTGCTCACCTAATGTTTACATTCTTAATATTGATAATATTTGCTAATTAATGGAAATTAATGGAACTCTGAATCTGTGTTTCGGAGTCTGCTACTGTCCACCAGAGGTCGCATTTCAGTCACGGGCCATATTTTGAGAGCCTTCATGACTGAATGAGGTAAGGCAACCTAAGGTGCTGAAATATAATTGGCTAAACTGGCATTGGGCATGACCAAAACAAAGACGTAACACACATGTTCAAATCAGAATATCTGACTTAAGCATTGTTTTTCAGATAAACAAGAGTGTTCATTTAGCATGTTTCTTAAATATCTGCAAACATATTGTGGTTTTTTTTATGCTTTAGAAGAGTTTAAAACTTACATACAGCACCTTTGATTAAACGAATGCAGTATTTAAGATAATTATACTATAAATAACCGTAATGAAATTACCTAAAAAGGAAAAGTTATCACTATACTTTTATTAGCAGCAAAGTAATGTAACTAAAGTACATTGTAACTAATTACACCCAACACTGCTCTCACATCATATCGACTGCAATTTCATTCACAAAATTGGACAAAAACACAATGCTAATGAATATTCAAGACGCCTCAGTCCCCCAAAATGATCCATTGGAGGTCGATTCGTGTGTTTTCTCTCCGGCTAATGCTTTCTCTGGTTGCACATTTGTGTCGGGGTCGAGGCTAATGAGAGATCTTTTCAATGCCGTGTGCAGATGTGGGCTTTTTATCAGCGCTGATCTAAAGCAAACGGCAGAAAACACACAACGCAGCGTCCCTTTTAAAAAGTAAAAACCCCGCTGATATTTCCTCCGAGGTTTTTTTTTTTTCCTCCGTGAGGGCCTTATTGTGCGACGGTCTTTGTGCGGAACGGAAATCTAATTAAATGTTTTCAGATCTCTAGCTATATAGCCAAGATGCTCCCGAACGCATTCGCTTGTTCGCAGACAAACTCATTTACAACCTTCTGTCAACACTAACCTTTTATGAAAATTAGAGCACGGCCCAAAACTTTGAAGTTGCCGCTGATAACACAATATCGGGCCGGGGAAGATCAAAAAGCCTCAAAATGGCCTCTGAAAATCCCAATACAACTACAAAGTGAATAAGAGATATGCTTTTCGTGGCCTTGTTTTGTATGGAACGAGTGCGTCTAATGCACTCAGACAGAGCCTCTCAGCTGTTCTGCTCAACTAAACATATCCATTGATTTTATATCAACCTTGTCTGGCTAATTTCAGACTGATAAGGTTGTTCGGTGCGCTTCAGGGCATCTGTATATGGCACTGCGGGTTATATCATTGCTGATTGTCAAGCAAGAATCCATACAAGAGTCGTATAGAAAAAAAAGACTTTTACAGGTTCTGCCAAGTGAAAATATTGTGATGAAAATCAGTATTGCAAACATTTTTTAAAGGAACAGTGCATCTAAAACTGAAAGTTCTCATGTAATCAATCTACAGTGGTTTTAAACGTGTGTGTGTATATATATATATATATATATATATATATATATATATATATATATATATATACACATGGTCTGATGAGTCTCAATTTCTGCTGCAGCATCCATTCGGATTGGTCAGAATTTGCCATCAACAACATGAAAGCATGGATCCATCATGCCTTGTATCAACGACATGTCCATCCCTTTATGACCACAGTGTCTCCATCTTCTGATGGCTACTTCCAGCAGGATAACATGCCATGTTATAAAGCATGAATCATCTCAGACTGGTTTCTTGAACATGACAATGAGTTCACTGTACTCAAATGGGCTCCTCAGTCACCATATCTCAATCCAATAGAGCAGCTTTGGGATGTGGTGGAACGTGAGATTCGCATTGTGGATGTGCAGCCGACAAATCTACAGCAACTGTGTGATGCTATCATGTCAGAGCAAAACCTCTGAGGAATATTTCCAGTACCTTGTTGAATCTCTGCCATGAAGGATTAAGGCAGTTTTGAAGGCAAAAGGGGTTCCAACCCGCTACTAGTAAGGTGTACCTAATAAAGTGGCCAGTGAGTGTTTAGTTTTTACCTCAGCTCTGCCAGTGAGAGTGGTTGAGCTCATATTGCAATAGTGTCTTAAAGGGGGCGGGGCTTGTCAGATACTAGAAAGCATTTGATTGGTTAGAAGATTTGACGAGAAACTGAAGTATAGGGTGACTTCAAATAAACCGTCAATCCATTTAAGTGGAAGTGACAAACTAAAAATGTTGATGCTTATATCTTCTAAATGTGAGTTTTGTTGCTGTTTTGCAGCACACTGGATTATGGATATTGTTAAGGTTAACATACTGATGCTAACGTCTTAAAAAACTTTAGTTTTGAAGTTAAACAAATAAAAGAGGAATATTTAATCAATGACTGATAGTAGAAAAAATGTAATAAATACAAAGACGTCACAGACTTGACTCCAACTAACAGACAATATACGGCAAGCTTAACAGAACAGCAAAGGCTATGAAGATATAGCTCTAAAAATCGCAATGAATGAAAAACAACAGTTCACACCACAACTATAACGATGAAGATGCAGAGAAACAATATCACTGGGATCACATTCAGAGTGATTTTTTTCAATCATTTATTAGCTGAAAACACTGACAGCCAGTCAGAATCTACTGAAATATAAGGAGCTTGTGCTACTTACAAAAACAGTGTGGTGAAGCAGCCATTAGCTATTCTTCTATCCACAACCCAGGCTCATTCTGATTCTCATTCTCATACCCCTACGTACATTTCTGGAGATCACCAAATACGTCCCAGGAGCTACATTTTTAATGCGGTTTTTGTGTTCGCGAATCCACCAGAGGGCGCTGTGTACACTTTTTGAGATCTCAAATTTCTCTCGTGAGTGCATTCGTACCTGCTCTTCTCGCGTAAATCCACCAGAGACCGACGTCAACTGACTGACCAACCGACCGATATCCCCACCCACGCCCTTCCCTAAACCCAACGGATAGTGTTTTCAAAAGCACCGATTGACCCGCCCACCCACTTCCCTAAACCCAACCGACAGTGTTTTCAAAAGCAATCCAGAAAAAGAAAAGCCCCCTGATTTTTACCACATTTTCAGATTTTACCACATTCTCACCCTGTTATTTACTTGTTTATTTTGTTTATGTCGTACCCGCTTTCTGAAACCGTTCCTCACCGGACTGGAACCCCGTCGTTGCAGTGAACTCCTCTCTGCATCTCAAGTCGGCCGGCATACAGTGCGAGCCACTGGACAAACAGGTAACAGTGGAAATGCTGTCCATACGGAGATAAACGACCAGCTGATATCGCGAAAATGAACTACGTCATACCACCCCGTAGCATTCGTTTTAAAGACGAAATGCAGCCATATGTACTTCTAGCTACATAATTCGAGATCTCCAGAAATGTATATAGGGCTACGTTTTCAGAATGAGCCAATGTTGTCTATTCACCTATTTTTCTGCACATTTTGGAATTTTGCATCAAAAATTGCTTAAAGGAAACTCCAAGTTGGGAATAAATTTTGAAAATGTGCATAAAAAATGGTATGCGCACAACAGAGTAGAATAAACATTTTATCCGATAAGCAAAAATGCGCAGAAACCACAATAGCACATAATCAGTACCTGAGGTGATCTTTGTCATAGTAATTTATGCTGTTGTTCTGCTGCAACGTCACCTAAATACAAAGCATTTCTTACAGATTACAGAATATGCATCAGTAAAGTCATGTGATTTAGTTTGAACAGGTCATGTGATGATATAAATGTGTGTGTTGGGACGCGTTAATGGACTTTGCAGTGTTTTCAGCACATTGTAATGCTGCGTTCACACCGGAAGAAGCCTCAAGCGCGAGTGATTTACATGTAAAGTTAATGCAAAGACGCGAATAGACATCCTGTGGCGTGATACGTGCGAATGAGGCGGTGTGAATGACGTATTGCGAATCGCTTGAGTTCGAAAATCTGAACTTTAGCGGACATTCACGCCGTGTTAACCAATCAGCAGCTTGTTCTGGGGGCATGATTATGACGTAGCTGTTGTTGGTGTCCCGGGGGAAATTCCTCCAGCTGACAACGGACAACAGTTCATAAAATTTAGCTCGGCTCAGTCAGAAGCACTGCTGAAAGCTTCCATCATCCAGGTTTAGTTTGGAGTTGATGAACTCACAGAGCTGGCTGCACATCTGAAAGGATCTAGTGGACTCAGACAATGCTCCAAATGAATCAACGCTGTTTTTCAGCCTTAATAAAGCACATAAACACAGCTATTCTCTCAATAAAATCCATGTTAGCCATTTAGCAATAACCTTAGAGTCACCGGGTAGACAGAAGCCCTGCTCATCACGCGAATCCGCTTCTGTTGTGAAGTGAATTTGACGCACGAATGAAGAGAGTAAACTTATTTACGCATGAATAGTGCGATTTATCCGCGCGTGCCGCGTCTGGTGTGAACACAACATGAGACATCTGAAATGTTGTTTTGCTCATTTCTAAAACCCCTCAGCCATCAGTCCGTCATCACAGTGCTTCTGTGTTATTATTATTCTATTATCATTCCCTCCAGAACTGTCTGGAGCATCTGTCTGCGCTCCCAAAGAGCATCTCACACCTCCAAAAGCCACTGTATTGTGTTCATTGTGTTTCATCTACATCTTTTGAGGCGCAACTCATTTATTAGAGAAAAAAAGATGACGGTGGCTTCTGCCAATGCACTAGACTACATTTCTCTGTCTGATATTCGCTCCAGTTTATCAGGAAGTGGCTATTTAGTTCTCTATCACTCATTGGATGGAAACGTTGCTTTATTTGCAAATGTTTTATGCAATATTACAGTTTTGAATTTAAATCTAATTAGCATCTTTAGATGGGAACACAGCTACTGACTTGCAGAACACAAACTACTATAGAAATCAATGCCTTGGACCAATCAGTCAATCAGGTGAACAAATGGACTAAACGATGGCAAGAGTTTTCATTTTTGCGTGAACTATCCCTTTAAAGCTTCCAGAGAACACCTAATCAAAAGACAAAAAAGGAAATTAAAAACGAGATTAAGACAGATTAACGGCCTTCTATCAGAAGGAATGATAGAAAGTAAACACATCTTCAATCAGATGACTTTAATCAAGCGCTCGGTCTGTCGGAAACATCATCCAGCCTCTGATTTAACAAAGGGAACTGTAATTTAATTCCTCACTTGTCTGGGGAGTTCGTTAAAAGCTCCTCATTTGCATTTAGCTCTATTATACTCAGAATCATCTCAGGTTGGTAACTGCGAATGCTTTAAACGCACCTGCAATTGCCACACTTACAATGCCAACAAAATACGACGTGGCATTAACTGGATAGTGATATATAATTATGCCTTATGCATGTTACAGCTAGGTATGTATGTGATCTGCATCTTAAACAGGGAGTCTATCATCTTATTTCAAGTTAAAAACTCTCTTATTATTTTGCCCTTATGCGAAAGTTGATAATAAAAGTATATAGAAATTTCGATTTTAGTTTCAAAAAACATGACAACATAACCACCCACAAACACCCTAGCAACTGCATAGCAACCAAAATGCTTTATTCTGATTGGCTGATAAACATTCTAAAGTTGACCCATGACTAACAAGTTACAAGTGTTCAGTAGGGGGCGACAAAAACCAAGCTCCTGCAGCATTGATATAATACATGCAATCACGGGCGCTGCTGGGAGGGACTGGGGGGGGGGGGGTGGCGTTGAGTGATTCTAAGAGCCCACAACATTTTTGGGGCCCCCAGAGTTACTATCAGGGGTATACAGGGGTATATGTGATATACAACCCCCATCCACTTTCGTCCATGATACGCAGCAATAAACCCCCCCCCCCCCCCCCCCCACACACACACACATACATAAACTCTCACCCACCCCACACTCTTCAAAACTGTTGTCATAGGGCCCGTGCTGGCCAGTGGTGCCCCTTTGTGCAGTTTATTTGAAAACGTAACATTCTGTAGTGCATTTACTGATCATTTAACACCGTTAAAGCTACATGCGACGCGGCACGGCAACACACAATAAAAGTTTTTTTTTTTTCCATGTTAAAAGGAGGCTTTGTCCTAACCATCCATGATGGCAGTGTGCAAAATTTCTATTTTAGAATTGCTCTCTATTACCGTGACGTCGCAGCAAAACAGCAGCATAAACTACTATTACAATAATCACCTCAGGTACTGATTATGGGCTGTATTCAGTGCTCTCAATGTGAGTTTAAATACAATTTTACGTGACAATTATTGTCATACTCCTGAAAGCAGCAGCAAACAGGTCACTTCAGATCTAGTAAATAAAATAACTAGCAAACGTTTTGACATTGAAAGTCAAACCAACATCGTCAGTCACTCAGTAGCCCGTTAATAATGTTAAAGAGGTTTATTTAGATTAAACCAGTATTGATTGGTTCCGAACTCGATACTTCTGACAACACTACTTTTTACTCCTACTTTGAGTAGTGTTTACAACAGATACTTTCACATTGTTTGGTAAGTAATGGCATTTTATCTGAGTATAATTTATCAGTACTCTTTCCACCACTGCTAGAAACCTTAGGAAAACATGCCGATTTTTGAATTTAGTTGCCATTCAAAAAACATGACAACATAAACCCCCTAGCAACTGCATAGCAACAAAAACACTCGATTCTGATTGGCTGATAAACATTCCAAACGTTGATGCGTGACTAACAAGCTACAAATGTCCAGCAGGGGGCGCCAAAAATCAAGCTCCTGCAGCACTGATAGAATACACACAGTTTATTTGAAAACGTAACATTCTGTAGTGCATTTACTGATCATTTAACACCATCTCCTAGCTACATGCGACGCGGCACCGCAACACACGATAAAAGTTTTTTTTCCATGTTAAAAGGAGGCTTTGTCTTAACCATCCATGATGGCAGTGTGCAAAATTGCTATTTTAGAATTGCTCTCTATTTCCGTGACATCGCAGCAAAACAGCAGCATAAACTACTATTACAATAATCACCTCAGGTACTGATTATGGGCTTTATTCAGTGCTCTCAATGCGAGTTTAAATACAATTTTAAGTGACATTTATTGTCATACTCCTGAAAGCAGCAGCAAACAGGTCACTTCAGATCTAGTAAATAAAATAACTAGCAAATGTTTTGAAATTGAAAAGTGCAAACCAACATCGTCAGTCACTCAGTAGCCCGTTAATAATGTTAAAGAGGTTTAATTAGATTAAAACAGTATCGATTGGTACCGAACTCGATACTTCTGACAACACTAGTTTTTACTCGGACTTTGAGTAGTGTTTACAACAGATACTTTGCTATTTTTTGGCAAGTAAGGACATTTTTATTACAGTATAATTTATCAGTACTCTTTCCACCACTGCTAGAAACCGTAGGAAAACATGGCGACTTGTTAAAATCCACCCAGAACACGCTAATAACTGCAGAGCGATTGATTAAAAACCACTGTAGTTCAAAATCTTGCAGCTGAAAATGGTTCATAAACCTATTGTTGTGCATCACAAGTGCGTCTGCTCTCATATAAAGCTGGCAGAACCAATACAACACCCCTGAGGTCAAGCAAATGTAAATAGTCAGCGTTTGGCTTCAACCCGTCAATCACACGCAAAGGAAATTGGTTTATGTATGAACAAGTGGCGGAAATGTCATCCTCTTACTTAAGGCCAGGGTGTCACTCTGAATGCCTGCTCTTCTGTTGCGTAACACGCTGGATATCAGTGCATGGCGGCGGCGGATACACAATGTCCACACCTGTGTAGTCAATAACGGAGAAACGGCTGTCTCAGGATCTCAGATGCGCGAGGATGTAGGAGACAATGGAGTTGGCAGGGGGTTGAGGATGAGCAGGCTTTATATTCAGCCTGTAATAACGCAGCATTAGGCAGGTGTGTGTGAGTCATGCACATCCATCCAGCGGAGACGCAGAAACACAACGCTTCGTCATCACGACAAGTGTCTGTCATGAGCACTCACATGAGGGAAGAGGATTATTAGGAGACAGACTCACGGAAATCTACTCGGGAAATGACTGAAGAAAAGTCAAATTCTTAAATATTTCTAAAACATATTTGTTTCATACAAAGAGTGTAAAGTATAGCTAGATCTGTGCCTGAGTTTGTTTATATGCAGGCGTAATGTAGCCTAGTGGTTCTGGTCACATGGAATGCCTTTAAGGCAGGCTATCAGTCATTTAGTGCAAAGCTATCAGTAATTTGGGGCGGAGCTATCAGTGCTTTAGGGCGGGGCTATCAGTGTTTTGGGGCAGGACTATTAGTGCTTTAGGGCGGGGCTGTCAGGGCTTTAGGGTGGGACTCTTGGTGCATTAGGGTAGGGCTATCAGTCCTTTGGGACGTGGCTATCAGTCATTTAGGGCAGGGCTATCCGTGCATTAGGGTAGGATTATCAGTTCTTTAAGGCGGAGCTATTAGTCCTTTAGGGCAGAGGTAGCAATCCTTTAGGGAGGGGCTATCAATGCTAGGGTGGAGCTATCAGTCCTTTAGGGTAAGGCTATCATTCATTTAAGGTGGGGCTATCAGTCCTTTAGCGTGGGGCAAACATTCATTGAGGGCGGAGCTATCAGTCTTGTAGGGTTTGGCCTATCAGTCATTTAAGATGGGGCTATCATGGCTTTAGGTAGGACTATCAGTGTTTTGGGTGGGGCTATCAGTCATTTAGGGTGGGGCTATCATTCATTTAGGGCGGACCCAACAGTCTATTAGGGCAGAGCTATCATTCCTTTAGGGCGGGGCTATCAGTTCTTTAGGGTGGGGCTATCAGTCCTTTAGGGCGGGGCTATCAATCCTTTAAGGTGGCGATATAAGTCATTTGGGAGGAAGTATCAGTAATTTGGGCGGGGCTATGAGTAGGCGGTTCTGTCAGTTCCTTAGGCCGGAGCTATTAGTCCTTTATGGCGGCACTATCAGTCCTTCGGGTGGACCTATCAGTGATTTGGGGCAGAGCTATCAGTTCTTTAGGGTGACGCTATCAGTGTTTTTTTGAGGGGCTAGCAGTTCTTTAGGCTATCAGTCTTTTAGGGTCGAGCTATTAGTAATTTGGGCAGGGCAATCAGTCTTTTAGGGTGGGACTATCAGTCCTTTGGGCTGGAGCTATCAGTAATTTGGGCGGGACTATCAGTGCTTTAGGGGGCGGAGCTGTCAGTCATTTAGAGTAGAGCTATCAGTCCTTTAGGGCGGGGCTATCAGGGGTGTCTCATTTTAAGCTCTGCCTTCATTCAATCTTCCTTCATTTGTTAGCAACCATCATCTTCCAACAATCCAATTGGCTTCCAAAGGATGAAATCATACTCCGCCTTACATTTTCTTCTCATTTCAGTACAGATTCAATTGGATAAACATCCCAATAGAAAAAAAGGGACATTCTTGATATCCGTTTCATGATGGTCAAGAACAGTTGTAAAAAAAGATAAGAATATTCTAATATGAAGATTTTTACAAAAGTACAGAATATTCCACTCTAAGTTGTAAAATAAGAAGAGAATGTCTTGTAGTAAAGAAGACGGGAATCAGAGCTGCGAGCGAGGACACTGGAGACCCAATGATTGGCATTTCAAACACCGCATCAAGTGCTGACATCCTCTTTCACATGAGGATAACACCAGCGCAGGCTGCTTTTAAACGCCGAGCGTATCTTTGGCAGGAGCAGAAGTTTCTTTGGCGTGGAGTGCTGCTAATGTGTAATGAGTCACACCTGTTTAGGATTCTCCACCGCCGATAAATGAGGCTGGAACGTGCTCCGTCTATCCGTGATGCTCTCGCCGTGTTTAATCAGTGGCAACTCTTCATCTACAACACAAACAAACAACAAAAGCACACAAATCAGGACTTTGAAGGATTGGAGAGACGCTAATTACTAATTAACCGGGATTGCTTTGCACAAGAGATGCTTGTCAGAGGTACTTTGAAGTCAAAATACAGCCTATTGACTTTCTCAAAGCTCAACTTTTTTCTGTAAAACTCTTTTTTTTTTACACAAGGGAAATAATTGGTAGGGCTGGGCGTTATAACAAAAAAAAAAAACACACAAATCACAATATACAAGTAATCTCAAACCCTGATAACAATATCACAACATGAAACCTTTACTGTAAACTTAATTAATAAACATATACAGTCATGGACATGGTCAGCAACAATAATCAGGTAGGCTGTGATGTTAGCACGATGCTCAATTGGTACTAATGGGCCCAAAGTGTGCCAAGAAAATATCCCCCACACCATTACACCACCACCAGCAGCCTGAACCGTTGATACAAGGTAGGATCCATGCTTTCATGTTGTTGACGCCAAATTCTGACCAAATATCGCTGCAGAAACGGAGACTCATCAGACCAGGCAACGTTTCTCCAATCTTCTCTTGTCCAGTTTTGGTGAGCCTGTGTGAATTGTAGCCTCAGTTTCCTGTTCTTAGCTGACAGGAGTGGCACCCGGTGTGGTCTTCTGCTGCTGTAGCCCATCTGCCTCAAGGTTGGACGTGTTGTGTGTTCAGAGATGCTCTTCTGCAGACCTCGGTTGTAACGAGTGCTTATTTGAGTTACTGTTGCCTTTCTATCAGCTGGAACCAGTCTGGCCATTCTCCTCTGACATCAACAAGGCATTTGCGCCCACAGAACTGCCGCTCACTGGATATTTCCTCTTTTTCAGACCATCCTCTGTAAACCCTAGAGATGGTTGTGCTTGAAAATCCCAGTAGATCAGCAGTTTCTGAAATATTCAAACCAGGGGGGGTGTAGTGCGAATGGCTGTCGCGGACGAAAGTGAAGAGGTTTGGGGAGTCGTGGAAGAAAGTGAAAGCAAAGGGAGGAGGGAGGTTGAGGAGGGGGATTGGTAAAATGAGGTGCACAAATTAAGCCCTGGGTGTACCTAAAAAAGTGGCCGGTGAGTGTATATATATATATAGACCACAGGGAACAGACTATTCATATATTTGTGTGTTGATTTCATTTATTTTGAAATTCCTGATAAAAGTTTTGATCCACTTTTGACTTTTTTTAAAAATGCAACGTGCAAAATTTACAACCAATTAAATACTACATTCCAGTAAAACATATAGCAATATTTACATATATTACAATATATTTGACGATACCTCTAATGCGGTGTTCACACCAGAAGCTATTTGTGTGTAAATAGACGCGTGAACATTTTGAGTTTACTCACTTTGCATGTCAAAGCCGCTTCATTCGCGTGTCAAATTTACTTCACAACATTAGCGAATTCTACATTCTACATTGCATCGCGACTATAGCTACATTGCTAAATGGCTAACATAGATTTTATGAAGAGAATAGCTGTGTTTATGTGCTTTAGGAAGACTAAAAACAGTATAATTAATTTGGAGCCGTGTCTGAGTCCACTAGATCCATTCTGAGGTGCACCCAGCTCTGTGAGTTCATCAACTCCTCCAGAAACTATACCTGGATGATGGAAGCTTTCAGCGGTGCTTCTGACTGAGCCGAGCCCAGTTTGATGAACTGTTGTCGGTGTCGGCAGGAGGATTATTTATCCAGGACACCAACAACAGGCACTACGTTATAATCACTCCCTTACAAGAGAAAGCTCATGATTTTCCAACTCGAGCAATCGCGCAAAACGCTCAACTCGCGCCGCTCCATTTGCACGAATCGCAACATTCGCGCAGCCTCATTCGCGCGTATCACGCCGCAGGGTCTATTCGCGTATTTGCATTGACGTAACATGTAAATCACTCGCGCTTGACGATTCTTCTGCGTCTGGTGTTAGCGCAGCATAACAATGAGGAAATTTACATTAAAAGGTTTATAACTGTTAATAACTTAAAATATGTTTACAGTTTTCAACATTTAAGACAATCGAGAACAACTGAAGCTACACTAAAATGTCTTTTTTTCGATACATGATCTTACATCTATTTACTCAAATTCAGCTACAACACAAATAATACTGATAGTAAATACAACGGCATTGAATAAGCATGACTTTAGAGAGCGTTATTTACTTACTGATATTTACTAGCGACCAATGAAAGCATATAAAGCAAAAATTGTGCAGAAAGCCCTTATAAGGACATGCTTTGGGCGTGTTTTATGCAAATTAATATCCTTAAATAGAATACTCTAAATTCATTAACATCAAAACGAGATCCTTGTGAGCCACGGGGCATAACAAATGGGGGCTCGTCCGGGATAAACCGAAAGATTGGTGATTCAATCACACCAAGCAATGCCATTTGTTACGCCCTGTGGCTCACAAGGACGTAACAAAAAAGAGGGACACCCAGGAAAGCCCAAATTATACAACATAATCTATTAAAGTAATGATTTTAAACAACGTAAAGCAAAAATATGTTAATGTAGTAGTCAGGAATCAGTAGCGTTTCAGATGTAGCTGTGCGCATGAATTTGTAATGTAGTGAAGCAATGTTGGATGTACAAAATAATTGGATATAGCAAAACGAAACAAAAAATCCAGCCCAAAGCAGCGGCCCCTTGCCTCCAAAAGACAGCCATCAGGCTTTAAAGAGTCCAGAGGAGTAAATGACATGTGTTTCCTAAAGTAATTAGATTAAAACGGAGCCAACCATCAATCCCAACCAACTCCTAGACATTTAGGCTTTGATCCTTATTGTGGTGCTTTGGTGACCGGCGCTTTAAATTCAAATGAGATTGTGCTCATGTCAAAAGAGGGCGGAGCTACAAATGCCTGTGTATTAGCATAGTGGCAGATTCAAAACTCTAATGGCGGACAGCTGCCTCTCATTCAGGGATGTTTATGCTAAGGATGGAGAGATGGTCACTAGTGGGCGGGGCTTTCCTCCTCTGATGACACGTACAATAGGAGAATGTCAATCGAAGTGTTTCTGCAGACTGTTTTTATCAAGTGCGACTATAAAAAATAGAATTAATTAATGTTTACCATTTGAAGCTGGTTATATTCACACAATGCTGCCACAAAACGGTGTTTAAACCCCGTATAAAGGTGATTTTTGCATAATAGGCCCCCTTTAATAGCTTTGTGGGAATGAATGTTTGGTTAAAAAGGTTATATATTACAATTTTGGTGAAAAATGCAAGAATAACAACACATACTGTCACATTACTATGCTTAAAAGGTAACTAAGTATCAAATTTAGTTACTTTCTGTTAGAAAAAGTTACTTAGAGCGTAATATACCATCTGAAGAAGTAAAGAAGATCTGCTCTGATTGGCTGGAGAGTTTCAGCACACTGATGTCTGGAAGATCATCTTCATCATAGTCGTGTCCTTCTTCCTCCGTCGTCATCGTTTTACACGTGTCTGGTCCATCTAAAAAACCCAGAAAGACAGTCTCAGACAGAGGAAGAACAGCGTAAACTAATAATTTAACAGACCATTGCATTCAATCAGTCAATCCGAGTTTAAAAGGATGTGAAGGACACGCTAAAAAAGGTGTACTCTGGGAATAACGTTTAATGACTAAAACAAAGATGGGATGTGAATAAAGGAAGGTCACTGATGACTTTCCTTTCTTAACTTTTTTTCTTGACGTTTTAAAAAAACGTTGTCAGCCACCGTCAGCTTTTTGATGATTTTCACCTAAATTTGATGACATTGTAAATATTTTCTGCTGGGAATCTATTAGTAAGAGTGAAACCTAGCATTTTAGCATCATTTTACCATAGTAAGTGACAGTCTAATTCGATCTCTCTTTTGTATGTTGTAGTGCTGTATTTATACCATAGTAATCTAGTGTTTGCTTTGGCTTTTTCAGGGTTAATTATTGTGAAATTCTGATTGCAACAGGGAAATACTGGATAATCTCTGTAGACTGGTTGCGTTTTATGCCGTTCTGCCATTTGATCTTAAAATTTGAGCAAAATTACCTGTTTTGTCATCATTTTAGACATTACATATATATATTAGTGGTGGGGCGTTATCGTCGTTAAAGTGCTGTTAAAAAAATTGCCGTTAATCTATTCTCAAAGTTGGGATGTGAGCTGGGTCTATTCTACGCAAGCTATGATGACTTTCACCTTGATATTTTAGCGCGGATGTATACCTGACCAGTGAGCCGTCTGACAAAATAGTGCCCTTCTGAATCAAATCAGCAGGATGACCTTCACTTAATTCGAAGACACTACTAACTACGCTTACATGGACATATGTGATCTAGTTATGTGCCTTAATAGACAATAATATAATGAAGGTGTTTACGTGAAGTGCTTTCATGTAAGAGTTTCCTGTAATTTTGGATGACTTTAACTGCAGATCTTCAGTTTCAGCTTCACTCATCAACATTCCATTCATGCCTCATTGACAAACTTGTAAGAGTGTTATGGAATTTAATAACGCACGCTGAATGGAAAGAAAAAAAAAACTTCTGCATTTCGTGATGTGTGTGTGTGTGTGTGGTCCTTTACTGAGAGCTGCATGTGTGGATCTTGTCGGAAAATGTGGCCAAAAAGTCCTACATGACGGTAATAGTTTGATTGTGGTGTTTACTTCAATAATGCCACTATTATCTACATACTCCACATGTCTTAATTCCATTTCTGTTTAGTTCAGTTATGACTTTAGTCGGATCAAGGTGATTAAAATAAAAAATAAAAATGGCTGTTTGGAGCTTATGTAGGCCTACAGTTCACAATTCATGTCTAACTGAATAAACAGTTAGTAAACACAAGTACATCTTACTGAACATCATTTATTTTCATCACTAATTATCATAGTAGAACAGTTTCTCAAGCAGTTTGTGATGCATTTTGGAAACAGGAGACGAGCTCCTGGTCTAATGCGCCATCTGGCTCGAGAAACCCGTTCTCAAACACTTATTTAGTCTTTATTTGAGTAGCACACGTATTCTGAATACCTTCGGCCGAATTCAAATGAGCCATTTTAATCTAGATTCATTCCAAGATTACAGTTAGATTAATCTAGTTAAATAATTTATCTATGCCTGCCTATAATATATACAGCTGAAGTCAGAATTATTAGCCCCCCTGAATTATTAGCCCCCCATTTATTTTTTTCCCCAATTTCTGTTTAACGGAGAGATTTGTTTTCAACGCATTTCTAAACATAATAGTTTTAATAACTCATCTCTAATAATTGATTTATTTTATCTTTGTCATGATGACAGTAAATAATATTTGTCTAGATATTCTTCAAGACACTTCTATACAGCTTAAAGTGACATTTAAAGGCTTAACTAGGTTAATTAGGTTAACTAGTCAGGTTAGGATAATTAGGCAAGTTATTGTATAACGATGGTTTGTTCTGTAGAATATTGAAAAAATATATCGCTTAAAGGGGCTACTAATATTGACCTTAAAATGGCTTTTAAAAAATTAAAAACTGCTTTATAAACTGAAATAAAATAAACAAGACTCTCTCCAGAAGAAAAAATATTATCAGACATACTGTGAAAATTTCCTTGCTCTGTTAAACATATATAAACAAATATTTTTAAAAAGAATCAAAAAAAAAAAAAAATCAAAGAGGGGCTAATAATTCTGCCTTCAACTGTGTATATGTATATATATATATATATATATATATATATATATATATATATATATATATATGTATATGTAAGCATTTTAGATGTATACAATATGTAATATATATAGACATTATCAAATTAATAAAATATACAGCAAATGAGAAATAAATGGCAGAAAAAAGGAATTAAAACAGACAATATTTCTAAAAAAACATAATACTTACAAGAATAAAATGTATCAGCAGCATGAAATGTGTGTGTGTGTGTATATATATATATATATATACACACACACACACACACACACACACACACACACACACACATTCCATGCTATATGCAATATATATATATAAATTATATATATATAATTTATTTTATCTAAACTTTTTTTACTTTTTCACTTCATCTTCAAGTTTTACATCTACAGATTTACAATCATAAATGTAATTTTCACCAAAATAAAGTGTGACTGAAAGTTAAAGGGTTCATAATTTTTAAATGTTCTTCAAACCTAAATGCTCGCCACTTTACACAACATTTGGTTTTTAAGTATATGCAGCGGTTTCACAATCTCGAAAAAGCACCGAATTGCTGAAGGCGAAACATTTAGGCTCAAATCACCGGCAGTCATTTTCCAAGTGTGATTTAAAATCTTGAATTGAGAAGTAAATGAAGCAGCAATCAGCCGTTCCAGCTGTTCTGAAGTACAGCATTAAGATTCAGCTGCAAAAAAACAGCGTTCCCACACATCTCCACCGAGGAATTTCCTTGACTTTTCTCATTTTCATGGCATCTGCAGGGTCACAGTGGATAAAGATGTTTCTGGAGCCCTTTGAGGAGATTGCAGGGCAGCTTTTCATTTGTATTCCCTATCAGGTAGCAGGACTCGGCATCCAGGGCGTCGAAACAAAGCGAAAAAAATGGGAGGAAGACATTATAAATCTCATCAGCCTCTCTTGAGGAGCGGGACAGGGTTTTAAAACGTCTCGTTGGCATTCATGAGAGAAGCCGTTTGAAAGCTTAAACACTACTTAAGTTCAATAATCAGACCTGAAGCTTGGAATATAAATTGTTGTGGGTTTTTTTTTCTTCACTTGTTGAAACTCTTTACTTTTCTTCTCATCTGTTGTTCACATCTTCTGTCCTCACACACAAACTCTGCAGCAGATGCGGCTCAGATGATGAATATTAATCACATTATGTGACGGTTGGCTGCGGTTTCTGCTTGATCAGAAAGTTGACGTTCACCATCAAGCCAAATGAACTTGTCGAAAAATATCGATGCCACATCCCAAAATCTCGAGTGGTTGTGGATAAATGTCTGGAAATCACAAATGTGAAATACCCCAGCATAAGGAAAGAACTTTTTTTGACCAACGGCCATCATTATCTTTTTCTTTAGAGTTTTTTTTAAGGTCTTCATTGTTTTATGCAATTCATTGTAGAAACTAGCTTACAGTTTCGTCTGCTGTTAAAAAATAGCCTAGAGCGCCGTCTGCTGTTAAAAACTAGCCTAGAGCGCCATCTGCTGTTAAAACTAGCCTAGAGCACCATCTGCTGTTAAAACTAGCCTAGAGCGCCGTCTGCTGTTAAAACTAGCCTAGAGCGCCGTCTGCTGTTAAAAACTAGCCTAGAGCACCATCTGCTGTTAAAACTAGCCTAGAGCACCATCTGCTGTTAAAACTATCCTAGAGCGCCGTCTGCTGTTAAAAACTAGCCTAGAGCACCATCTGCTGTTAAAACTAGCCTAGAGCGCCGTCTGCTGTTAAAAACTAGCCTAGAGCACCATCTGCTGTTAAAACTAGCCTAGAGCACCATCTGCTGTTAAAACTAGCCTAGAGCGCCGTCTGCTGTTAAAAACTAGCCTAGAGCACCATCTGCTGTTAAAACTAGCCTAGAGCACCATCTGCTGTTAAAACTAGCCTAGAGCGCCGTCTGCTGTTAAAATCTAGCCTAGAGCGCTGTCTGGTGTTAAAGATCTAGCCTAAAGCGCCGTCTGCTGTTAAAAACTAGCCTAGAGCACCATCTGCTGTTAAAACTAGCCTAGAGCGCCGTCTGCTGTTAAAAACTAGCCTAGAGCGCCGTCTGCTGTTAAAACTAGCCTAGAGTGCCGTCTGCTGTTAAAAACTAGCCTAGAGCACCATCTGCTGTTAAAACTAGCCTAGATCACCATCTGCTGTTAAAACTAGCCTAGAGCGCCGTCTGCTGTTAAAAACTAGCCTAGAGCACCATCTGCTGTTAAAACTAGCCTAGAGCACCATCTGCTGTTAAAACTAGCCTAGAGCACCGTTTACTGTTAAAACTAGCCTAGAGCGCCGTCTGCTGTTAAAATCTAGCCTAGAGCGCTGTCTGCTGTTAAAGATCTAGCCTAAAGCGCCGTCTGCTGTTAAAAACTAGCCTAGAGCACCATCTGCTGTTAAAACTAGCCTAGAGCGCCGTCTGCTGTTAAAAACTAGCCTAGAGCGCCGTCTGCTGTTAAAACTAGCCTAGAGTGCCGTCTGCTGTTAAAAACTAGCCTAGAGCACCATCTGCTGTTAAAACTAGCCTAGAGCACCATCTGCTGTTAAAACTAGCCTAGAGCGCCGTCTGCTGTTAAAAACTAGCCTAGAGCACCATCTGCTGTTAAAACTAGCCTAGAGCACCATCTGCTGTTAAAACTAGCCTAGAGCACCGTTTACTGTTAAAATCTAGCCTAGAGCGCCGTCTGCTGTTAAAAACTAGCCTAGAGCACCATCTGCTGTTAAAACTAGCCTAGAGCACCATCTGCTGTTAAAACTAGCCTAGAGCACCATCTGCTGTTAAAATCTAGCCTAGAGCGCCGTCTGCTGTTAAAAACTAGCCTAGAGCACCATCTGCTGTTAAAAACTAGGCTAGAGCGCTGTCTGCTGTTGAACAACTAGCCTAGAGCGCCGTCTGCTGATGAACAACTAGCCTAGAGCGCCATCTGCTGACAAAACTAGCCTAAAGTGCTGCCTGCTGTTAAAAACTAACCTAAAGCGCCATCTGCTGTTAAAAAGTAGCCTAGAGCGCCATCTGCTGTTAAAAACTAGCCTAGAGCGCCATCTGCTGTTAAAAACTAGGCTAGAGCGCTGTCTGCTGTTGAACAACTAGCCTAGAGCGCCGTCTGCTGATGAACAACTAGCCTAGAGCGCCATCTGCTGACAAAACTAGCCTAAAGTGCTGCCTGCTGTTAAAAACTAACCTAAAGCACCATCTGCTGTTAAACAACTAGCCTAATGCGCCATCTGCTGTTAAAAACTAGCCTAGAGCGCCGTCTGCTGTTAAAAACTAGCCTAGAGCGCCATCTGCTGTTAAAAACTAGGCTAGAGCGCTGTCTGCTGTTGAACAACTAGCCTAGAGCGCCGTCTGCTGATGAACAACTAGCCTAGAGCGCCATCTGCTGACAAAACTAGCCTAAAGTGCTGCCTGCTGTTAAAAACTAACCTAAAGCACCATCTGCTGTTAAACAACTAGCCTAATGCGCCATCTGCTGTTAAAAACTAGCCTAAAGCGCAATCTGCTGTTGAACAACTAGCCTAGAGTGCTGTCTGCTGTTAAAATCTAGCCTAGAGCGTTGTCTGCTGTTGAACTAGCCTAGAGCGCCATCTGCTGTTAAAATCTAGCCTAGAGCACCTTCTGCTGTCAAAAACTAGCCTAGAGCACCTTCTGCTGTCAAAAACTAGTCTAGAGCGCCATATGCTGTTAAAAACTAGCCTAGAGCACCTTCTGCTGTCAAAAACTAGCCTAGAGCACCTTCTGCTGTCAAAAACTAGTCTAGAGCGCCATCTGCTGTTAAAAACTAGCCTAGAGCACCATCTGCTGTTAAAATCTAGCCTAGAGCACCTTCTGCTGTCAAAAACTAGCCTAGAGCGCCATATGGTGTAGAAAAACTAGCATAGAGCAACATCTGCTGTTAAAATCTAGCCTAAAGTGCTGCCTGCTGTTAAAAATCTCTCAGCAGAAGTTACACAAAAATGTTTATAAAGTTTTAATATGCATATTTTTCATACAAAACATCATCGATTCTCTACTAAAAAGTGCTGTGTGCACTGTTTATTAAGCATATTGTGGGTTAAAGGACTTGTTTTGAACTTTTGAAGAGAAACATCCTTGTCATTGTGATTGTATCATTTTAAAATAACTTCGACTGGATTTGACCGGACGTCATTTAAAGCTAGAATGTCTTGAGGCTGTTAAAATGGTTGTTTTTGAATGAAATAACCCATTATTACAACCCCAATGTATCGAAGAATGCACTTATAGATGGATAAATTCACACACCAACCTAGTTAAACGCAAATCATATCCATCCTCTGTCCTGTTAAACACACATTCAACCATCTTCGCAAGACAGGGCTCGTCAGAAAACACCTCTAAAGACAGTGGAGCAGCGTTTGGCTCTTTTCCCCCCACAATTTTAGAAAAAAACCGAGGCGAATCAATTTGGGAATTTAATTACGCCTTGTCAAGAAATTTAAACGGTTGCAAAGCTTTAACGACCTTTGACTGCTTTCCACTTCAGCCCCTCCCCCACCTCTCGGTGTCAGACGTGAATATTCATGACCCGCGGAAATATCTAAAAAAAACAACCTTTTGATCTCTCCAAGGGGCCGTCACCGCACAACCTGCTGTAACTAGCATCTCATCTGCATAATTACTGTAAAAACAGAGCTGATGTTTGCCGAGTGCGAAGGGAGGGCGGCACTTTTTGGTGACACCGTCGAGTATTAGGCCTGCAATCATTTAGCTGATGAGGGAAGACGCTAATTACCTTCCCTCTGAAGTTTGATATTAGATTAAGTAAGTTCTTCCGAAGTGACGTCACCGAGCGTGCATTTAGGCCTGTTTGTTTACCAGAAACGTGTGGGGGGAACAAATTAGCATCGCTAATGTAATATTCGCGCTACAAAAAAGCAACGACTGCACACACGCCGAGCACATCACGGCGAAAACAATGGGGTTTCGGAACCGCACGCAGAGACGTCAAAGACAAAACCGTCATTTGACAACAAAGGAAATCACGGCGGGACGAAGCAGATGTTCAAAACAGGTAATCAAGGGGCTTGCTTTCTTCAAAACACTTATGAATCATGCAAAAGACAGACTCTGGAAGTCGTGATCCTGAGATTGAGAGCTAAACGAATGCTGTAGTAAACAACGCCAGGTTGTTGTCGTCAATTGCTTCCAATTTGCTTGACATTGCTTGAGTTTTTGCCAATCCTTTTTTTTTACATCCACATATTCCAGGGGTTACATCAGACGTCGATTTCTGGTTATCCTGCATAAAATCCCTCTCTGAGAGTAGTTTTAAAGCAGCCTTAAAGGATTAGTTCCCCCCCAAAAGTGAAAATTGTGTTATGAATTATTCTCCCTCATGTTGCTCCAAACCCCTGAGATCTTTGTTCATCTCCAGAACACAATTTTGGATATGTTGGATAAAGTCCAAGAGCTCTCCGAGGCAGTTTAACGCCTCCAAAAGTCACTTCGTCATTTATTATGAAAGAAAAAAACGACCTACTGCAGAAAACGATGTTTTTCCTTTTGATATTTGGCGCCAGTTTATCAGGAAGTCGACTCATTGGATAGAAACGCTGCTGTTTATGCAAATGTTTTATATGATATTATATGGTGTTTTGTAATTTTAATAAAACAACATTGTAAGAATGAAACACACACACATTTAGGAAGAGTCAGAGTACTTTTTAAAAGCCAAAGGTCCTGAAATCAATCTTTGATGTCACTTTTTGGTGCAAATTTTAGATGTCAATTTGATGTCGTTTTGACGTTAAGGTAACGTAGACCAGGGGTTCTCAAACTTTTAGGACACACACCCCCCAAATTTGTCCAATTTCATTAGCGCTATTTCTTTGGAACATAAATATACAGCTTACCTGATTCAGTGTCGTGGCTGAGCCTGTTTCTGCCAGGACAACATGCTAACATCTGTAATCTCAACACAACTAACAGTAAATCATCTTCCACTGTCAATAAGCGTGAGCCATAGCATACTTGCTTTTGATGTACGTACATAGAGGAAATGCTGCTTCGCAAAGCCTTGACGGTGTGGTTGAGTCGAGCATTGAGTATGTTTACATGGGCAACAATACTTTAATGAGATTTTAATATGATTAAGACAATACTCTGATTAAGGGCCCTATCATACACCCGGCGCAATGCGGCGCAAGGCACGGCGGAATTGTTGTTTGCTAGTTTCAGCTCATCGCAAGAGTCGTTTTGACATTTTGCACCAACCTGTTTAAATAACAAATGCATTTGCGCTCATAGGCGTTCTGGTCTAAAAAAGGAGCCATGTTGAGGTGCATTGCAGCACATCAGCTGGACCTGCAACACACATACACACACCGACGCACACAGACAGACACCCACACCCCAACAACAAACAACCACAAGGGGTCGTCACACCTTCACCACCAGTGATCCTTTGTTGTGACCTAAACCGGTCACCACAAATAAGGAGAAGACGAGTGCAATTGTGATCAAAAAAATATATTTATTTACTTAATTCAAAAGTCATGTTGCTAGCCCAACTCAGGTCCAAGACCGAGAGGTCCCGGGGTTAAATCCCGGACGAGCCCCCATTTGTTATGACCTGAACCGGTCACCACAAATAAGGAGAAGACGAGTGCAATTGCGATGGAAAAATATATTTATTTACTTAATTCAAAAGTCATGTTGCTAGCCCAACTCAGGTCCAAGACCGACCCAAAACGAATGATAAGTGATGACCAGATTCTGCCTGCAGCCCCCCAAAAACACATCCGAGACAGACTCGCTATTTACAGCAGAGCAAATCAACCATACACCGGTGTTCTCAATCCCGGCGCAATCAGCTAGACCTGCAACACACATACACACACCGACGCACACAGACAGATACCCACACCCCAACAACAAACGACCACAAGGGGTCATCACAAAGGGAATGGGAGATGAGACTCTGATTGGTTTATGCTCAAAACACAACTATAACTCATTAAGAGAATAAGCTCAACCCTGTTAGACCATGCACCATGGTGTAAAGAGAATTTTTCCGTCCTTAAAATAGCAAAAGTGGACTCTGACACGCCCTTAATGCGTTTGCGCCCTGCACTTTGCGCATGGATCGTCAAAATAGGGCCCTAAGAGTCTACCATGCAAGCAGCGATTTTTGATTACTTTAAATCATAACTAAAATCATAACTGAACTAAATAGAAATTAAATTAAGACGTGGAGTATGAATATATTAGTGGCGTTATTGAAGTAAACACTGCAATCAAACTATTACCGTCATGTAGGACTTTTTTCCGCATTTTGTGACAAGATCCACACACACGGCTGTCAGTAAAGGAGCGCAAACACATCGCGAAATGTGGAGGTTTTTTTCTTTCCATTCAGCTTTCCATTAAAACAACACTCTTCCAGCAGTCCTTATTTTATATTCGTGTCTAATACCCCAGTTTGTCACGGGGGGACATGAATAAAATATTCGTGAGCGAAAGTGAAACTTAAAACTGATTTGCATTTTTGACGTGCTTTTTGACATCAATGGCAATTTGATGTTGTTTTGACATTAAGGTGCTTGCTGGGTTATTAAATTACCACAGAAAACTAAATGTTTCTTTTTGATATTTGCTGCCAGTTTAACAGAAAGTGACTACATCAACATGGGATGGAAACAGAAATATCAGATTATAATACTGGATCATAATATCTGATCAAACAATATTACATAGTGTTTTGTAATTTTAATAAAACTACAATGTTAAAATGAAACATTCACACATTTAGGAAAAGTCAGGGTTCATTTTTAAAAAAGTTTAATATCCTGAAATTGATTTTTCAACATTAGTTTACATACAAAATCCAGAGTATATTTGGAGTTGAAGATGAATAAACATAGTATTATGACTTTTTTTATGATGTTATTTTGGTGGTCAAAAGGGCATCAATCTGTGGATGTCAAATTGACGTCAAGATTTTGACATCAAATTGTTTAGCACTTTTAATTTCTTTTTTGACATCAATGTCAATTTGATGTTGTTTTGACATCAAGGTAGTTTACATGCAATGTAGAATTACAAAATCCAGTGTAAATTTGAAGCTTTCAGACGAATAAAACATATATTATTATGACTTATGACATTTTTTGTGTTGTTATGTTTGTGGTCTAAAGGACATCAATCTGTGGATGTCAAGTAGACGTCAAGATTTTGACATCAAATCGATTAGCACTTTTGACTTGTTTTTTGACATCAGTTATTGGATTATTAAATTACAAAATCTTAAAACATTCAAAATGGCTGCCTCTGTAGTCCTAGCGGTAATCTCTAACAGCAAAAATTAAATTCACAAATATTATTTTACAGCAACAAACCTTTCTATATCCCGCTTTGACACTCTCAAATCAATGTAGTTTACATGCACTGCACATAAAATCCAGTGTAGATTAGTTATTTGAAATTGAAGCTTTCAGATGAATGAAATTCTTACATTTTAATACTTTTTCTAGTTATTTTGGTGGTCAAAAGGGCATCAATGCTTGGATGTCAATCGATTTGCATTTTTGACCTGATTTTGACATCAATGTCAATTTGATGTTGTTTTGGCATCAAGGTAGTTTACATGCAATGTAGAATTACAAAATCCAGTGCAAATTTGAAGCTTTCAGACGAATAAAACAAATATTATTATGACTTATGACATTTTTTGTGTTGTTATGTTTGTGGTCTAAAGGACATCAATCTGTGGATGTCAAGTAGACGTCAAGATTTTGACATCAAATCGATTAGCACTTTTGACTTGTTTTTTGACATCAGTTATTGGATTATTAAATTACAAAATCTTAAAACATTCAAAATGGCTGCCTCTGTAGTCCTAGCGTTAATCTCTAACAGCAAAAATTCACAAATATTATTTTACAGCAACAAACCTTTCTATATCCCGCTTTGACACTCTCAAATCAATGTAGTTTACATGCACTGCACATAAAATCCAGTGTAGATTAGTTATTTGAAATTGAAGCTTTCAGATGAATGAAATTCTTACATTTTAATACTTTTTGTAGTTATTTTGGTGGTCAAAAGGTCATCAATGCTTGGATGTCAATCGATTTGCATTTTTGACCTGTTTTAGATGTCAATTTGATGTTCTTTTGACATCAAGGTTGTATTGTAGGGATACAAAATCCAGAGTAAATTTGGAGTTTTCAGATGAATAAAACATATTATTCTTATTTTTATAACTTTTGTGTCGTTATTTTGCTGGTGAAAAGGTCATCAATGTGTGGACGTCAAATGGACGTCAAGATTTTGACATCAAACTGATTTGCATTTTTGACGTGCTTTTTGACATCAATGTCAATTTGATGTCGTTTTGACTTGATTATTAAACAACAAAATTGAAAATCAGTCTAAATTCATGTCCCTGTAGTCCAAGCGTTAATCTCCAACAGCCGAAATCCACAAATATTATTTTACAGCGACAAACCTCTCCATATCCCACTTTGACACTCTCAGCCATTAAACCGCCGGAGGTCACAGAGTTTTTCAACCCTGATGGTTTCTCGTGCGGAGGATCACCGTCTGCTCGGCACCTCAGATTGATTTTTCTCAGCAGGGATGTGTCTTGCAGATGCGGGTGTCGTGATAGCATGTCAAGAGCCAACGATGTGCGCATCGCTTAATGATGGCTGAAGGTCAAATCAGAAGGTCTGTTTGTTTAGCGTTGTGATTGCACCCTGATTACCGTCCTTTAAATCTGTCACCTCAGACGGTGGAGTTAAGACGACACTTCCTCCGAAGACGGATCGCTCCAACTTCATTATGTCTACCAACGTGTAATTTGGCTTCTATTAAAAGGCTGTAATGAAGCAAGATCTCAAACGTTCACCAGCCCACACACTGGTAATTGAGTGTCCTCCTTTCTACATATTAACCACGTCTACGTTTAAGGCGCCTTTTTGCACCGCTCGCTGCAATGTGAGACTTTAAAATAATTAATGGCTAATGAACAAGACGGCCGGTCGCGCGCTCCATTTCCATTTTTTTTTCCATTTTCCCCTCCATTCAGTCGGAGCTCCATTTCCCTCTCAAGCGCGCCATTCATAGAAGGCGCATTTGCATATTAAAACCGTTGACATACATACATAATTTCAGTCGCAATTATCACATTCGGCGAAAGGCGTGGGAGAGCTGTCCTTCAGAAACAATAGCCTTTTTAGGCGTTTTGGAAGTGGACTCTAGTCTGACTGGCTAGCGATAAGCCTAGAGTAAATTACATATTGCTTGCAGTAGTATGGAGCAACAAGTACCACTTAAAATGGATAACCAACTGACGTTATTTGTATATTTTTTTGCATCCACACACATCAACAATGAGTAATTAGTTTCTATTGTAGCACGCTTCTGGCAGACATATCTACTGTATAAATCAAAGATGTAAATGTTGCAATTACAGGCCAATTATAGGATGCTAACTGGAAGAGAATGAGGGCGCATCAGACATGGACTGAAAAACAACCACATACACTACCTGACAAAAGTCTTGTGGCTTGTAAGAGCCACAAATAATAACTTGACGTCTAGTTGATCATTTGGAAAAGTGGCAGAAGGTCGATTTTTCAGATAAATCATGTGTTGAAGTGCATCTCAATCATCACAAATACTGCAGAAGACCTACTGGAACCCACATAGAGCCGAGATTCTCACAGAGATCAGTCAAGTTTGGTGAAGGAAAAATCATGGTTTGGGGTTCCATTCAGTATGGGGGCGTCGGAGAGATCTGCAGAGTGGACGATCAACATCAACAGCCTGAGGTATCAAGACATTTGTGCTGCCCATTACATTACAAACCACAGGAGAGGGCAAATTCTCCAGCAGGATAGCGCTCCTTCTCATACTTCAGCCTCCACATCAAAGAAGGTCAAGGTGCACCAGGATTGGCCAGCCCAGTCACCAGACATGAACATTATTGAGCATGTCTGGGGTAAGATGGAGGAGGCATTGAAGATGAATCCACATAATCTTGATGAACTCTGGGAGTCCTGCAAGAAGGCTTTCTTTGCCATTCCAGATGACTTTATTAATCAGTGATTTGAGTCATTGCAGAGATGTATGGATGCAGTCCTCCAAGCTCATGATGGAGTCAGACACAGTATTCATTCTTCTTCCACTGCAGCATGAGCACATATTCTATAATGGACATTATTGAAGGTTCAGTGACAAGACTTTTGTCTAAGCAAAGTCAGACTTACTGTCCTAATGAAATCAGTCAAAATCAAGGCATGATCATATTATATTGTGGTAAAACAAGCGTCATCTAGAGGCCTTTACCTTTCATATAAGCCACTTCTGATACCAAATGATCAACTGGAAGTGACCAGATTTTGTCAGGTAGTGTACAACCTTCTTGGATAAAATTGACATAGAATTCCTGAATGTTAAATTCGTGATGTGTTCTAATGCCCAGTAAAGAGTTCATTTTACTCTAAAGTTCATTGTACCTAATCCAAACAAGTTACATGAACTTCCTATTTTAAGTGAAAGTAGAAACAGATTTGTAGTTCCCAGCATGCTTTCTGTCAGGAAAAAGTCAAGGTCAATGCAAACACACAAAACGGCAAATTACCACTGTGTAAATGCTGTGCAACACGCAACTTATTTGGTGCGAACATACAGAATTCACCTCAATTGCATCTACCACGTTTGGTGTGAACCCAGAATTAGAATAATACCTTGTCAGAAAGCAGAAAACAGCACACATGCTGACGTCATGAAGATAATACTTCACAACAAACTCCAACCGAGGTTTCTGAAAGTCTTCACAGGGGCCCTGTAGTTGTACTAAACTACAGTATTAGGCCAGTTGTTTATATTACTATAGTTGTTGTTACCATAGCAACTGTAGAATCACCCCCAACAAATAAATTGAAGTATTTTACTATAGTATGGTTCAAAAACACTACAGTACACTACAGTGTTTACCATAAATCACTAAAGCATTTTTTCCCGTTGGAGATGAACAAAGCAGAAATGATTAACAGAGTGGCACCGGCTCATTTTAGACTCAGAAATAAAATGGCACAGCCTGCACTTTCTCTTTTCCATTTTTCTTCACACACACCGGAGGACTGTCACCAGAGACAAGTGTGACTGCTCAGGACATCTTGTGATTTCTTTCGAATAATGTCGACCAGTGATGGGAATAACGGTGTTATAAATAAGCGATGTTACTAGCGAAATTACCCTTTTTTCAGTAAGGGGCAATCAAATAAATTACTGTTTTATTATTGATATATAATCTGCAATTGAGCTCCCTGACATGGATTTGATCTGACTCTGGAGCTCTGGAGTGTGTGAGTGGGGCACACAACTGATACTGATTTGTGTGGGTGTGTAGGGTGGGACAACCACTTAACTGATGATGATTGGTGTGTGTAGGGGTGGGACAAACACTTAACTGATGATGATTGGTGTGTGTAGGGGTGTGACAAACACTTAACTGATGGTGATTGGCATGTACAGTTGAAGTCAGAATTATTAGCCCCCCTTTGAATTTATATTCTTTTTAAAATATTTCCCAAATGATGTTTAACAGAGCAGAGAAATGTTCACAGAATGTCTGATAATATTCTTTCTTCTGGAGAAAGTCTTATTTGTTTTATTTCGGCTAGAATAAAAGCAGGTTTAATTTATTATGAACCATTTTAAGGTCAAAATTATTAGCCCCTTTAAGCTATTTTTTTCGATAATCTACCGAACAAACCGCTGCTATACAATATCTTGCCTAATTACCCTAACCTGCCTGGTTAACCTAATTAACCTAGTTAAGCCTTTAAATGTCACTTTAAGCTTTATAGAAATGTATTGAAAAATATCAAGTCTAATATTATTTGCTGTCATCATGACAAAGATAAATTAAATCAGTTATTAGAGATGAGTTATTAAAACTAATATGTTTACAAGTGTGTTGAAAAAAAATCTCTCCGTTAAACAGAAAATTGGGGAAAAAATAAACAGGGGGGATAATAATTTAGGGGGGCTAATAATTCTGACTTCAACTGTATGTAGGGGTGGGACAAACACTTAACTGATGATGACTGGTGTGTGTGTAGGGGTGGGACAACCCAGCCTGATCTCACGAGAAAACGTAAGTATTTTACGTTTTGACAGTTTAGTGGCTAATTCGTACGAATTCGTACGAGTTCAGTCGTACGAAATTGTACGATTTTAAAAAGGAGGCATGGCACCTAACCCCACCCCTAAACCCAACAGTCACTGGCAGATGAGCAAATCGTACTAAATTGTACGAATTAGATCGTACGAATTGTACGAATTAGCCACTAAATCAAAAAGTTACGAATTGCCGTGAGAATGTGTTGGACAACCACATAACTGATAATGATTGGCGTGTGAGTGTGTGTAGGGGTGGGACAACTACATAACTGACGATGTGTACATAACTGACTGACGTTGTGTATAATAATAATAATAATAATAATAATAATAATAGTAATAATAATACCTTACATTTATATAGCACTTTTCTGGACACTCAAAGCGCTTTACACATTTTTGAGAGGGGAATCTCCTCATCCACCACCAGTGTGCAGCATCCACCTGAATGACATGACGGCAGCCATATTGCGCCAGACCACACACCAGCTGATAGGTGGAGAGCAGAGAGAGTGATAAAGCCAGTTATGATATGGGGATGGTTAGGAGGCCATGATGGGCAGAGGCCAGTCGGCAAATTGGTCGGGGTTAAACCCCTACTCTTTTTCAAAGGACATCCTGGGATTTTTAATGACCACAGAGAGTCAGGACCTCAGTTTAATGTCTCATCCAAAAGACGGTGCTCACTGACAGTATAGAGACCCCATCAATATACCAGGGTGTTAGGACCCACACAGACCACAGGTTGAGCACCCCCTGCTGGTCTCACTTACACCACTTCCGCCAGCAACCTAGCTTTCCCATGTGGTCTCCCATCCAGGTACTGACCGGGCGCAGCCCTGCTTAGCTTCAGTGGGCGACCATGTGAGAGTTGCAGAGAGCTATCTGCCGGCTTTCCTCTTCTGATGACACGTACAGAGGGAGAATGTCAAAGCATTTCTGCAGACTATGTTGATCAAGTGTGATTATAAAGAATAAACCTCTTATAAAAGTTATATGTACAGATTAGTAACATGCCCAACACTGCTAGCGACACCAAAAAAATAATTTTTTTGCAACTAAACACAACCAAAACTCAAGATGGAAAAAAAAACCAACAGCAGTCCTATTGGAACAAGCTAACAAAGCAAGCCGAAGCAATTGTCCTCCTTTAAGAAGACTTCAAAATCAGATTTTCACCACCTTCAGAGGAGAGCTGAGAGAGTGTCAAAACCCATCAGGGTCAATTCTGGACTCCACCACTGACCCCACGGGGCCTTTTAGAGAAAGATTAACAGGTTCTGTCAAGGCAGCTCGAGTCTTTTCATCGATTACGATTAGATCTCCCCAACGCCGAGGTCTACAACAGCAAGAGAAGAAGCGTGCTTTAAACAAACTCCAGCTCCAGCGCGGCAGGGAGCTCTGTTCATTTCATCCAAACAATTCGTCTTTATCAAGATGCCGAGATCAAAGGCATGGATCCAATATCCGGCGTGCAATAATTTTAGCAAACATTATGTTCAAAGGCAGGAGAGATTCGAGGTGGACAATCAGGAGGAAGGTCTGGGCCACGCTTGAGAAAAGCATTCGCAAGAATTTCAATATGGCCATAAAATAAATAAAGAAATGAAAGTGCAGAAACTGGCCATCCAGAGAGGCTTGTGTGCAGCGACTCGAGGGATGTTATTACGCAGGTCTCCTGTCAGGTGCACAGGTCTCGCTTGTATACCTTCAGAGTTATTTTTATCCTGACTTTTTTTTATCCTTAACACGACGAAGCCGACTTCACATCTTCACCACTTAACCTCCGTGATTACTATGACAAATCATATATGCAAAATATTATATTATGTACAACTCTGAGACTTTTATTGCATTTTTGAAATTATATTCCTTTTCAATGAGAGGAAAGTTACTTTAAGTAATATACTCTCATCTTGGGTCAGTTTTTCAAAAGTAAGTAATCGTTTTGTTGCTTCTACGCATTTAAAATGAGTTGAAACAAAACAATTCTTACATTTTATGGGGAGACGACTAAACTTAATTGATTTGTGTTGGCACTAGGGGTGGGCGGTACACCGGTGTCATAGTCATCACCGGTGTGACATTGCGCCACGAAATGGATTTTCTAATACCGTCAATACTGTAATAAATCAATTATGCGCCTTGAACGGCTGCATTTACATCAATAATAGTTAATTCTAAATAATAAGGCATTCAATTTTCTTCAAACGTTCAGTTGTGGTCTGAATACATGTCCTTATACTACAGGGCTCGAAATTGCAACCATTTTGGTCGCATGAGCGCCCGAAATGTAATCTATGCGCCCTTATAATATATTTGGGAGCATTTGTGTGTCTGAATATAATGGTTGTTGTGCAATCTGATTTGATTTTCTCTAAAAACTTGCTGAATCGCTCTACCCTGCTGCTGTATTGGTTCATATTAGCTGTCAGTCACTCAACGCTTCCCGCTGTCAGATAACAGGGAGCTTTTGTTACTGCAGGAAATGCAAACGGCTGAAGAGTGAAAAGTGCACAGGTTTGCAAACCTCACCTAAAGTTATAATAATAATAATGGCGCAGATGACAGCGATCATAACATGAGGTAAATGTTGATCCGCCAGCTGAGATCAATCGAGTGTTTTCGGAGAAGGTGCCTGAATCTTGATGCGTTGCATTCACCGCGTGTTCAGCGCAAATGTCCGCTAAATATAAAGTCTAATACTGTAGACATCATTGCCAAAGAAACTCACCTTTACTAAGTTTACACTGAAACTACGGCTCATAACAAAGAGCGGAATTGCGCTGGTGGTCATCATGAGAATCCTGCTCTCTCTGCTCATAAATTGGTGCGGCTGACTCGCCTGGTTTATTCCACCAACACAGAGACATGAAGATCAGCTCATAACGAGACTGAGCATTTACAATGACCCAAACCAAAACTTTTAAAGAGTGATAGAAGTGAGACTTTCTTTTGTCCGTTCTTCCTTGAGATGTATATTATTTTGCTATTGAAAGTAATTCCATGATATTATACCGTCACCGTTCAAAAGATGAAAAATACCGTGATATTAATTTTAGGTCATATCGCCCACCCCTAGTTGGCACAGTGGCTCAGTAGTTAGTGCTGTCACCTCACAGCAAGAAGGACATAGGTTTGAGTTTCAGCTGGGCCAATTGGCATTTCTGTGTGGAGTTTGCATGTTCTCCCCATGTTGGCGTGGGTTTTCTCCGGGTGCTCCGGTTTCCCCCACAGTCCAAACTGTGGCGAACTAAATTGGCCGTAGTGTATGAGTTTGTGTGTGAATGTGAGAGTGTATGGGTGTTTCCCAGTAATGGGTTGCAGGACATCAGCTTTGTAAAACACAAGCTGGAATAGTTGGTGGTTCACTCCGCTGTGGCGACCCCTGATAAATAAGGCACTAAGCTGGAGGAAAATGAATGAATGAATGAATGAATGAATGAATGAATGAAAATGGCAAATTCTGACTGAGGTAAAGTTAATTGTGCTAGCCAGTTTGTTTTTGCGATAGGCTACAGTTTTTTAATTAAAACTTTATGTAATATGATGTAATAAATTAATATTTCAAAAATAAGTACTTTTTTCATATTTCTTTAGTCTAAATCTTTTGAAAATATCTTTAGTCCATCAAAAAGAATGGTTATGATGACCATCTGACAAGCTAATCCATTAAAAAAACTGCTTAAATTCAACCTGCGCCAACTGTGATTCCAGAATCTCTTGACTCGGCCACCATTACAGCCATCATTAAGTCTAGTTTTTGTAAAACTTGTGAGTTACTGAGACGCTTTTCTCTCCACCTAGCAGTTTCCCGAACAATCAAAAGAGAGCTGAAGTGTCTATTACTTCTAGGTTAATGACAGGGCATGTACCTGATTGCCGGCAGGCCCCGTGCACCCGATTTTCCGACAGCATTTTAGCAGAGAACACCGTATGCTCTCCTATTCTCTTCAAAGCTTCTGATGAAACCATGGAGCTGAGCATTTTGCTTGATTTCTCCAGTGTCAGCCAGGTTTTTTTGTGTGTGTTGTTGTCACATCTTGCTTTTTTTCCTCCGGCGTACAGAATTGGCCGTGCGTAATTTCCATCTGCCGCTGTAACACTGTGTTCTTGTAAAGCCGGAGGGTATAAACGACAGCGTGGTTCCCATCTCGACTCTAATTCTGCCTCTTTCCCAGAGTTCACTTCATGCACAAATGAGCAGGCTTCCAACAAGGCGTCGGTCAAAACAAGAAAAAAAATAAACTAGGAAACACAACATAAAACCCACTAGTTGGGCTTTAACGCTGAGGGCAATTAGCCTAGCGAAAGAGTGTTTGGCGCAAAATCTAAAAAGCAGAGATATATCCCAGTATGTCCTTTAATGGGCAGATGCCTGCTGGAAAAAAAAGACTTTAGCAGATCTCTCCGTCTTTGTTTTTAACTTCTAGCAAACCAAACATACTGACAAAAGTCTTGTCGTCGATCCCAGTTGTAGGAGAAAGAAATAATAATGTTGATCATTTGAAAAAGTGTCAGAAGGTCGATTTTTCAGATGAATCATCTGTTGAACTGCATTCCAATCATCACAAATACTGCAGAAGACCTACTGGAACCCACATGGACTCAAGATTCTCACAGATATCAGTCAAGTTTGATGAAGGAAAAATCATGGTTTGGGGTTCCATTCAGTATGGGGGCGTGCGAGAGATCTGCAGAGTGGATGATCAACATCAACAGCCTGAGGTATCAAGACATTCGTGCTGCCCATTACATTACAAACCACAGGAGAGGGCAAATTCTCCAGCAGGATAGCGCTCCTTCTCATACTTCAGCCTCCATATCAAAGCTCCTGAATGCAAAGGAGGTCAAAGTGCTCCAGGATTGGCCAGCCCAGTCACAAGACATGAACATTATTGAGATGAAGGAGGAGGCATTGAAGATGAATCCAAAGAATCTTGAAGAACTCCTGAAGTCACTTTCTTTGCCATTCCAGATGACTTTATTAATAAATAATACATTATTTCAAAGCAAAGTCGGACCTTACTGTCCTAATTAAACAATTAAAAATCAAGGCATGATCATATTTTATTTTTGTAAAATAAGCGTAATCTACAGGCCTTTGCCTTTTATATAAGCCACTTCTGATCCCAAACGATCAACTAGAAGTCAAGTTGTTGTTCCTAAAACTTGGAATTCACAGGAGGGCGAATGACTCTGACTTTTCTCTCAAAAATTCTCAAAAAATATCTCAAAAATTGGTGACCTTTGACTTGCGTAATTGCATAAAAACGCGAAGGACCATAAATTTAGCTCAAAATCTTCTTTTAGTGTCCTACTGAAGAAAGAAATCAACATCTTTAATGACCTAAAGGGGAGTAGATTAGCTGTAAATGTTCATTTTGGGTGAACTGTCCCTTTAAATATCTCTCTCTCGTTTTTTTTTACATCTACAACTTAATTTGTTACCGAAAACTGTAATTAAATAAATTGGAAAAACATAATTAATTTAGGCGTAACAAATAGTAGCAATTTGTTTTAACTTTTCACATTCTATTAGAATTGATGCTGTTTTCCTCCACTGACGTTTGATGTATTCCTGCATATTATCAGCAGAGATGAAGACCAACAGAAATGCGTTCAGCTCATTTCATCTTGAAGTCACTTGTGAATAAATCTAACACGTCAGGTTCATTCAGTAACAGAAACAAACTCATTTCTGACAATTTCTCACCATGACATGCAGCTATTTGCACAGACCTTAGATATGCATCAATCTTGCATAATAAAGAGTGATTTCCAGCATTATTGCAACACATTTCAGAGCTGATAAATGGTGTGATTGTGTACTGCCCCCTGCTGTACAGACAAATACCCTCACATGCGTTTAATTGTCAAGCAGGTTTCTCCAACTCTAATTTATTCACTTCCTCATTCATGAGAAAACAGGCCTTATTACAAAGAAATGCACAGATGAGATTATGCTAAATAAGATTATGTATTTATGCTAAAAAAAATTATTTATTATTTATTTGTGTTTTTTATTATTACTATTATTACTATTATATAACAATATAATATTTAACAACAATAATAAATACGATATAAATAAATAAATATAAAAATGTTTTTGCATAAATTAATACAAAATTGGGCACAAATTTGCATACATTTTATTTGATCTCATATATAATAATAATAATAATAATAATAATAATAATAATGATGATATTAATAAATACAAATATAAAATTAACAAAAATAATTACAAATAATTAATACATTTTTAAAAGTTTAAATAAATTAATACAAAATTGGGCACAAATGTGCATACATTTTATTTGATCTCATATATAATAATAATAATAATAATAATAATAATAATAATAATAATAATAATAATAATAATAATGATATTAATAAATACAAATAAATAATTAACACAAAAATAATTACAAATAATTAATACATTTTTAAAAGTTTACATAAATTAATACAAAATTGGGCACAAATTTGCATACATTTTATTTGATCTTATACATAATAATAATGATGATGATCATAATAAATACAAATAAATAATAAATACAAAAATAATTACAATACATTTTTTATTCACATAAATTTATACAAATTTGGGCTCAAATTTGCAAACATTTTATTTGATTTTACATATAATTATAATAATAAAAACGTTTTTGCATAAATTAATACAAAATTGGGCATACATTTGCATACATTATATAGTTAGCTGGTTAGTTAGTTATAGTTAACTAGTTAGATTGTTAGTTCGCTAGTTGGTTAGTTAAATAGCTAGATAGTTAGTTAGCTAGCTAGTTAGATAGTTAGCTACATCCGAAAGATATTTAGATTAACACAATTATTCAACATTTTAATCTCATTTATACATTAATCTAATATTCATGAGCTCATTTGAATATGAATATCGTCAGAGTTGGTTAACTTTATTTGATTTCAGTTACATTATAATTGGGCAATAATCAAATTGCAGATGCATCCGCAAAATATTTAGATTATCATAATTATTCTACATTTTAATCTCATTTAGATATTCGCATCCATTTAATAGTCATAACCTCATTTGAATATGAATATCATCAGGGTTGGTAACCTATTTCATTTCAGTTACATTTCAATTGAATAGTAGTTAAATCACAATCACGTCTGAATAGTATTTTAGATTCGAAGTTATTACTTTGGTGTTTCACCTTAGACCTTTACACACATTGAATATTCATGAGCTCATTTGAATATGAATAAAATACTCGTTGGTTAAACAGCTAGTTAGATAGTTAGATAGCTATCTGATAGATAGATAGATAGATAGATAGATAGATAGATAGATAGATAGATAGATAGATAGATAGATAGATAGATAGATAGATAGATAGATAGATAGATAGATAGATAGATAGATAGATAGATAGATCTAACTAGAATGCTAGTTAGTTAAATAGTTACTTAGCTAGTTGTTTAGTTAGTTCGCTAGCTAGCTAGATAGTTAGCTAGTTAGTTAGCTAGTCAGATAGTTAGCTAGCACACTAGTTAGATAGTTAAATAGTTACTTGGCTAGTTGGTTAGTGAGTTAGCTAGTTGGTTAGTCGTTAGCTAGTTATATAGTTAGTAAGCCAGCTAGTTAGATGGCTAGTTAGATAGTTAGCTAGCTAGCTGGTGAGTTAGTTAGCTAGCTAGTTAATTAGTAAGATAGTTCAGTGTTTCCCAACCCTGTTCCTGGAGGCACACAACAGTTGAATGTCTTCCTTATCTGACCCCTTAACTTCAGGTTTTGCGGTCTCTTCTAATATTCTGATGAGTTGATTCAGGTGTGTTTGAATAGGGGGAGGATGAAAACGTGTACTGTTGGTGTGTCTTCAGGAAAAGGGTTGAGAAACACTGAGATAGTTAGCTAATTGGTAGTTAGATAGCCAGTTAGTTAGTTATTTAGTTGATTTATGTGATTTGATTTATTTATTTCACAGAATATATCCTGCACTTAAACCAATTCTTCAAAGAAAATATGTTTCATCTTAATCAACAGAAATATTTACTTATCCATAAACACTTAAAATAACAAACGAATTTAGCGAACTGGAGTGGGATGAAGCACAAGGTTATTATTTAGTTGGTTAATACTTGATAACACTTTTTGTTTTGTTTTGGTACCTGAATGTTGGGATTTTTCTGTGAGGAATTCTCTGATTTTCTCCACCCACAGGTACAGAATACTCTCTCCTGCATTCTCCCTGTACAGACAAAAAATATAGATTTGCATATTTCATAACACACTTGTGAAGTAGAGTAGATCTGATCCTCTTACACATAAATCTCCTCTAGACTGTTGGACAGAGTCATGCGGTCTTGTCCTCTGAGCCAGGCAGCACTGTAGAAAAATAGATCATATATGAAATAAACATAAATCAGATGAGATGTTCTTCATAACACCAGCTTCATCACTGTAAAATGAAGTATTAAGAAAACATACTTTATCTGATATATCGGCGGCGCTGAGCTCGGGTAGTCTGGAGGAAGGATGATCTTCAAACAAACAGATTTCATATTCATGAGCTCATTTGAATATGAATATCATCAGGGTTACATTTTAATTCAATTGTAATCCTATTACAGTTAGATCTGAAGAGTATTTTTTATTTATAATGTAAACGATTTACAATTGTAGACCTTTACACACATTGAATATTCATAAGTTCATTTAAATATAAATGTCATCAGGGTTGGTAAACTGTATTTCATTTCAGTCTATAAAATTAGGCGATAATTAAATTACAGATACAATAAATCTAAAAAGTATTTTATATTATCAAAATAATTCTATATTTTAATCTAATTTAGACATTAACATGCATCTAATATTCATAAGCTTATTTGAATATGAATACTGTCACGGTTGGTAAACTTTATGTCAGTGACATTTAAACTGGGCAATAATTAAATTACAGCTACTTCCGAAAGATATATAAATGATCACAATTATTCTACACTTTAATCTCAATTATACATTAATATTCATAAGCTCATTTGAATATGAATATAGTCAGGGTTGGTAAACTTTTTCAATTCAGTTACATTTTAACAGGGCAACAATCTAATTGTAGCTACATCTAAAAGATATTTAGATTATAACAATCGTTCTACACTTTAATCTCACTTATACATTAACATTCATCTAATATTCATAACCTCATTTGAATATGAATATTGTCACAGTTGTAAACAGTTACATTTGAATTTAATTGTAATCAAATTACAGTTACATCTGAATAGCTGTTTAGATTCAAATGTAAAATTATTACTTTGGTATTTCATTTAGGCCTCTACACACATTGAATATTCATAAGCTCATTTGAATATGAATATCCTTAGGGTTGGTAAACTTTATTTGATTTTACTTACTACATAATTGGGTGATAATTAAATTACAGACACATCCAAAAGGTGTTTTAGATTATCAAAATCATTCTACTCTTTAATCTGATTTAGACATTAACATGAATCTAATATTCATAAGCTCATTTGAATATTTATATCATCAGGGTTATTAACTGAATTGTAATCAAATTACAGTTAGATCTGAATAGTATTTTAGATTCAAATTTAGAAGTTATTACTTTGGTGTTTCATTTAGAAATTTACACACATTAAATATTCATAAGTTGACTTAAATGTGAATATCGTCACGTTTGGTAAACTGTATTTCATTGCAGTTACATTTTAATTAGGGAGAAATCAAGTTACAGCAACATCCGAATTCATCTCATTTATTTAAGTATTACCATAATCTAATATTCATAACCTCATTTGAATATGAATATTGTCATGGTTGTAAACAGTTACATTTGAATTTAATTGTAATCAAATTACAGTTACATGTGAATAGCTGTTTAGATTCAAATGTAAAATTATTACTTTGGTATTTCATTTAGACCTCTACACACATTGAATATTCATAGGCTCATTTGAATATGATTATCTTTAGGGTTGGTAAATTTTATTTGATTTTACTTACTAAATAATTGGGTGATAATTAAATTACAGACATATCCAAAAGGTGTTTTAGATTATCAAAATCATTCTACTCTTTAATCTGATTTAGACATTAACAAGCATCTAATATTCATAAGCTCATTTGAATATTAATCTCATCAGGGTTAGTAACTGAATTGTAATCAAATTACATTTAGATCTGAATAGTATTTTAGATTCAAATTTAGAAGTTATTACTTTGGTGTTTCATTTAGGAATTTACATACATTAAATATTCATAAGTTGACTTGAATGTGAATATCGTCACGTTCGATAAGCTGTATTTCATTGCAGTTACATTTTAATTGGGGAGAAATCAAGTTACAGCAACATCCGAGTTCATCTCATTTATTTCAGTTAAGTATTACCATAATCTAATATTCATAAGCTCATTTAGATAAGAATATCCTCAAAGTTTGTAAAACATATCTCATTTTAGGTACATTTTAAATGGGTAGTAATCAAACTACAGTTACATCCAAATATTATTTTAAATGATCAAAATTATTCTGAATTTTAGTCGAATATATTTTATTTTGAGAAACACATATAATATTCATAAGCTCATTTGAATATGAATGTCAGGGTTGGTAAAGTTTTTATCTTTATTACAATCTACATATTTGCTTGTAAAAAAATCAGCAGTTGTAATCGTTTATTAAATTTAAGATGAGTGTGTCGCTAAATGTCACTGGGAATGTTCGGATTTGTCCCTTATTTCATAGTCACAAAGTTGTCAATCCTATTAATATACTAAAGTATTTTAAAGTCGGCATGAAATTAGCAACATTTTCAATTAAATTTAATCTGTTTGTTTTAGTAATCTTTAATCAAAATCTGCCAATCTGCTTCTGAACAGCAGTCCTTCTCTGATGACATCAGTTTGACAGCTATGGTGAAATATGCTTAGCCACACCCTTCCAACTGTTAGTTTGCTAAGTGAAAGATGAAACTCCGCCCCTTACTTAACATTAATTTGAAAATAGATCATCATCCTCAAATTAAATTCTATAGAAACTTTCGGTTCACGTAGACTTTACAATGTTTGATTGTTAACGCGCATTGTTATTCTTTAGATGAAGCTGTACAGAAAAAAATGACAGTGACAATAACAATGATAGTAACTTAACAGAGCAAGTTGAATGATAATATAAATACATATAAAAAAGGAAAAAAATGTTCCACAATATTCTTAACCTTGCCCCGCTTATCGTATCGTTCAAACAAGGAAAAGACACGTTAAAAAAAAGCCCCGCCCCCTACTCAATATTCTGCTTCCTTTGAAAGTACATTAAAGTCCACATAAACCAGAAGCTGCTACCGTTTTTTTATTTTCAGATTGTGACGCAATATTAAATTAGACAACAGTGGGCGTGGCTTGTTTTTGTTTTTTTTAGACTGCAAGCTGATTGGATGGATTAATGTAGGCGATTTTATTCAGAAAGATAAGGAAAGGGGGGTTAGTAACATTATTATAACAGACTCCTCCTCCTCCACCATTTCTGTTCGTAGTCAAAACTGACAGTTGGAGGGGCGTGGTTAAGTATCAGATGTAATCTGACAATTTAACTGAAAACAAACAGGAAGTGCATTTTCAGACTTCATTTTAAGATTACAAGGGCAAACATTTTGTTTCTTAATGACATGCAGTGATGAATTGTTCACCACAAAACTAGCAATGTGAGCTAACAAAATAAACATGGGTAGTTTTGATTTCATTTGTACTTAACATACTGCAATAAAACTCCACAGGTAGCTACTTTCAGCTCACGCAGATGTCACTTACTAAACTCGAGTAACGTACCAAAATACGTTACAGATTACTTTTGAAAGAATCTACTCTTCTCGTACCTGTAAACAGACCGTCCATTTGGGCTGCTGTGTGTCTGATATTCTGATGCAGAAAACTCGTGAGGCTTCATCAATCACACACCATTCCTCACCATAGATGGAGGAAAGCGCTTCAATCTCCTCTATCTGCCTCAGAAAAACAGCACATCAGCCGTGAGCTCGCTATTATTAGGATTGATATGATCGTTATGTTCGTCTCTCACCTGTGACTGCAGGTTATTATCGTCATGATCCTCTAATTTGTCCATTTAATTCAACACATCACTGCTGAAAAGTTCCTGTGGGAACGAAATTCACTGTTAAAAGTCTTTCTGACGCACATCTGACACTGTATGTAAGTTAATATAATGTAACGATCGACTGAGAAAGTGAGACGTAAACGTGTGTATATAACGCACATGCGAACTTACAGAAGCAAAGTCTTGTAAAAAAATAAATAAATAAACAAAATAAAAGTCTCTTATATCGCTTCCGGGTGTAGCGGTCACACTTGATATTTGGATATCTGCGCACTTGCTATTAATATAATATGTCAAATTGTATATATGGACTCTCTTCATTTTCTAATTAATAAGATGTTTGATGATACAATTATAGTAGCTGAAGAATAAAAGTTAATTGTTTAGTTAATTTGCTGTCTTTAGGGTAATATGAAATTGTGGAGGTATCTTAAAGCGAAATAGTTTTGGTTTTGTATCTGAAATGCAAAGTGTGAACTTAAAACTGTATTTAATTTATTTTTATTTGGATGTCTTGTTAGGATTGTCTCTAATAAAACATATTTTATAATAAAGTGAACATGTTGAATTAGATAAGTTATATTAATAAGACATTCCAATCTTTATTTGTAATATTATTTATAATTATTATTCTAAAATAAGATAACATGAAGTGTTTTATATATATATATATATATATATATATATATATATATATATATATATATATATATATATATATATATATATATATTGAATAATTAATTAATAATTTTTAAATAATACTTTAATTTGTCACTTTAAATAATGCTTTAATAATGCATTCTAATTGATAGTTAATCTGAAGTTACATATAATTATGTAGGATAATTATTCATTCCAATCATCTTTATACAAATTATATACTAACTTTATTCATATTATTATTATTATTATATTAATATTTTATATTATTATTAATCATTATTTCTAATTATTGTATTTATTATTTCTATATCAAATTGCGCTGTTAAAAATAAATGCATATGTTTATTTGATCAGAAGTTATATATACATTAGTAAACATTTATTTATTTATCCTAAAAATGTATTGGTGTTGTTAAATAGTTTTGGGACAACTTGGAAGAAAGGTTTTGATCTATTTCAAATGTTGACTATCTATCTATCTATCTATCTATCTATCTATCTATCTATCTATCTATCTATCTATCTATCTATCTATCTATCTATCTATCTATCTATCTATCTATCTATCTATCTATCTATCTAACATTTATTGTACAACAGAATTATACATTTGGTACACATTATTTACAATAACAATCATCAGATTATTTACAATGGTGCCAATAATGAATGAAAAAAAGATAAACAATCGGGGAAAAAAACAACAGAAATCAAACCAAAATTAAAGAGATATCAACAGGTCATCTGATCTGAGGATAGATATATAACAGAGAAGAAATTAAGAGTGAAAAGGGGAAAATAATATGATAATAGCAGTTTAGAGATTTTATAGATTATACATATTAAAGGTTGTGCAAATTGAGTATTTGAGTTCTTTCTTGTTAAGTGAATCTGGAATTGTAAATCATTTTTAATCTCTTGTATAAATGCTATACATACTGGCTTACAATTTGAAAATTTACATTTATGAATGTAGTATGTATGTATGTATGTATGTATGTATGTATGTATGTATGTATCTATCTATGTATGTATGTATGTATGTATGTATGTATGTATGTATGTATGTATGTATGTGTGTGTGTGTGTGTGTGTGTGTGTGTGTGTGTGTGTGTGTGTGTGTGTGTGTGTATGGATGGATGTATGTATGTATGTATGTATGTATGTATGTATGTATGTATGTATGTATCTATGTATCTATGTATGTATGTATGTATGTATGTATGTATGTATCTATGTATCTATGTATGTATGTATGTATGTATGTATGTATGTATGTATGTATGTATGTATCTATCTATGTATGTATGTATGTATGTATGTATGTATGTATGTATGTATGTATGTATGTATGTATGTATGTATGTATGTATGTATGTATGTATGTATGTATGTATGTATGTATGTATGTATGTATCTATCTATCTATCTATCTATCTATCTATCTATCTATCTATCTATCTATCTATCTATCTATCTATCTATCTATCTATCTATCTATCTATCTATCTATCTATCTATCTATCTATCTATCTATCTATCTATCTATCTATCTATCTATCTATCTATCTATCGAGCATGACATCAAAATAACACTAATGAGCCAAGCCCCGCTGCCATCCAATCAGACCACGGCATTCAAATCCACCGCCTATCAGCGTCTAGAAGAGAGTTGCCTCATTAACTATTCATGACATGCCAATGTTGTTCCAGCTCACGCGGACGAGAGGAGAAAAACACACTGGAAACGAGTGAAGATTTTACACATGGCGACGGCGATTTACCTCGAACATTATCTCGACAGTGAGTAGAAATCATTTCGACACACTTACAGTGGATTTCGGCTGTCTTTCAGACGGAATGAGGGTTTTTAATCGACGGAGGATGTTGTTTTGGTGGCTAATGTCAAATTAGCATTAGCGAGCTAATAAGACGGCAGCGTATAAAGCATAATTTCTGATATATATTTAAAGATACATCTATCTTATCATTTTATTTTGCTGTTAAAGTCACCATATATACATCCATCATGAAAATACGTAAATACGTGACAGAAAGTAGTTAGCCAGCATGCTAACAACATGCTACGTAAACAAACCCATGTTTACGTCGTGAACGAGACTTTGTAAATGTAAACGTAAAGGATATGCGTATTTAATCCAGTATTTGTACAGTAAATGTGTGTTTTCTGTCCTCAAATAAACCGAGAACTGAGTCTAGAACTTTGCTTTTGTATGTAAACAGCAGATTACTTATGATTTGATTTCAAAATACGTGACAAAATGAGTATTAGGTAATATTATTTTAGATTACACGTTTAGGAGATAATCCGACTACTTTTAGATAAATTTTGTGCCTTGATGTCGCATATTTTTAAGTAGTGGTATGTTATTGAGGTGACGTTGGTTTTATATTTGCACATTCGGACTTTCGTGTTTAATAAGATAGTAAAGTAGAATTTTAAAAAGCTAAAACAGATTAATTATCACGACGTATTGTTATGAAAACAACCTACATTATATTTGAGACTGTAGGCGTTAAAAACCGCTGATAAACACACTACTTATCTTTACGGGAGGTTGTGACGTCATAATTTATGTGAGGAACGGTCGACAAAATAACTGTTAACATAACAATTTTGTATTCTTAATAAAATAAAAGAGGTGCACTTTAAAAATGGCACGATATTTACACCTGTAATGCACTCTTGTCTAAATATTGGGATGTTACTGATATTTGCTCCTTTTGTAAAAACCGAGTGTGCAGAAATTTGTCACTTGTTTTTTCATGTAATATATTATCAGTGTTTTGGAAAGATTTGAGTTTATATTGCTTTGTCAAGGTTAATATGAATTATAATTTGCACCTTAAGGATGTTGTTTGTTATTTTGAAAACCAAAACAAGTCGTTAGAAAATACTGTGAACTTTATTATACTTGCTGGGTAATTTTATGTTCACAAACAGAGGTTTCTTAAAAAAACACCTCTTATAGACTTTTTAATGTGAAATTGAACATTTAATTAATTAATTCAGATTAGTGGATAATATGAAATGTGCTTCTTTTTTGGAAAAAAATATGATGAGATCTTTCATGCTACCTGAATTTTATTTTATTTATTTAATAGATTTATTTTACTGCACTTTTTAATATTTTTTTTATTGCAATATTTTTTTATGTATTTATTTTTTTTCGTTTTGCTCTTCTTCTTGTTTACTCAATGTGGATATTGTTTAAAATAACTATTCTCTTTTACTGTATTCTTTATACACTACCTGACACTACCTGAGTTTTAGGAACAGAAAATAATAACTTGACTTCTAGTTGATCATTTGGTATTAGAAGTGGCTTTTATGAGTGGTAACGGCCTCTAGATGACGCTTATTTTACCACAATAAAATATGATCATGTCTTGATTTTGAATGATTTCATTAGGACAGTGCGGTCTGACTTTGCTTAGTGAAAAGTCTTGTCAATAAACCTTCAACAATGTCCAGTATAGAATATGTGGTCATGCTGCAGTAGAAACAGAATGAATATTGTGTCTGACTCCATCATGAGCTTGGAGGACTGCATCCATACATCTCTGCAATGACTCAAATCACTGATTAATAAAGTCATCTGGAATGGCAAAGAAAGCGTTCCTGCAGGACTCCCAGAGTTCATCAAGATTATGTGGATTTATCTTCAATGCCTCCTTCATCTTACCCCAGACATGCTCAATAATGTTCATGTCTGGTGACTGGGCTGTCCAATCCTGGAGCACCTTGACCTTCTTTGCTTTTCTTGAAATAAAAAAAAATGTTACAGCGTTTTAGTCATACTCCAATAACATGTAATGTAATCAATCAAAAAGTAGCTGTAGTTTACTCTAATTACCTGTACTGGATTTTGTAATTTGATTACTGACTGAATGCCGTCTGCTTTTCTGATCTCAGGTATTGAAAATCTGCCCTGTGAGCTGCAGAGAAACTTCACCCTGATGCGGGAGCTAGACAACAGAGCCGAAGGTAAGTCTCCACTGCGCATTATCTAGGGGATACTACTGGCCAGTCAGCAGGGGTTTTTAAAAGCACTGTTTTTTACAAGCTATAATTATTAGATATTTATATATTTGATTATTACTGTGGTCTGTCCTGCTATTTAAATAATGCATTTGAATTTTTTTATATTCATGTTTAACTTAATATTTGATTCAAATATCTGACAAGATATAAAAATATTATTAGGGTTGTAATTAATTTGATGACTGATATTGTTTACTGAATTACATATATTTTCTATGGCATATATATATACAGTTGAAGTCAGAATTATTAACCCTTGTTTATTTTAATGCCCAATTTCTGTTTCACGGAGAGCAGATTTCTTCAACACATTTCTAATCATAATAGTTTTAATAACTCATCTCTAATAACTGATTTATTTTATCTTTGTCATGATGACAGTAAATAATATTTAACTAGATATTCTTCAAGACACTTCTATACAGCTTAAAGTGACATTTAAAGGCTTAACTAGGGTAATTAGGTTAACTAGGCAGGTTAGGGTAATTAGGCAAGTTATTGTAAAATGATGGTTTGTTCTGTAGACTATCAGAAAAATTAGCTTAAAGGGGCTAATAATATTACCTTAAAATGATTAAAAACTGCTTTTATTCTAGTCAAAATTTTAAAAAGAAAAAAAATTCAAGGGGGGCTAATAATTCTGACTTCAACTCTCTCTCTCTCTCTCTCTCTCTCTCTCTCTCTATATATATATATATATATATATATATATATATATGTATATATGTAAGTCTTTTGTTATTGATATTTAATACATTTTGGTAAACACTTTTGGTCATTTTCGTGAATTGTCAAAAACACAATAAAAAAGATCCTGTAATTATTATATATTTGATTATTAATGTGGGTCATTCTGCAATTAAAATGCTGTTTAAATGATTAATATTGAAGTTTCACTTAATATTCGATTCAAATATTAGACGAGATATTAAAATATTATGCAGAATTTAAAAAACTCATTGTAATTAATTTTAGATTTGATGACTTATGTTATTTACTGAATTACATGCATCTAAATTTATATTTATATATATATATATATATACATATATATATATATATATATATATATATATATATATATATATATATATATATATATATATATACATATATATAAATATATATATATATATATATATATATATATATATATATATATATATATATATATATATATATATATACATATATATATATATATATACATACATATATATATATATATATATATATATATATATATATATTATTTTTTAAATATATATATATATTTATATTAGGGGTGTCAAAATTAATTGTTTCTTCGGTGCACCGCGAGGCAGATGCGAACAATTCGTTATCGGTTCAGTAATAATCATAACCCGTTATTATATACTGATGTCATTTATCTCATATGCGCTGTGTTGCTGTAGCTATGGCGAGGGAAGCGAGTATTTACAACGCTACAACTACTTAAACACAGAAACTGCACAATTTCACTGCGTGTGTGTTTGCTGGACAGTCTTTCACTGACACTGAACAGCAGAAGCCCCTATTTCACTGCGATTGAAAGAATGAAAGTCAACTCCATTTCTCTCTCTCACTGTGGTCCATTTGACTAGCTGTGTGACTTTTCCTCTTCTCTTGGCTGTTATACTTCTGGATACAGACACGAGCGCGTGAGTTTTTTTCCACCGCGTCTATTATGGATCAACTGTGATCGCCGCTGCAGTGTTGCCAGATGTAGCTGACTGATTCCAGCCTAAAAACTATCCAAAACCTGCCGAAATGCCTATCCAAAAACGGCCCAATCTGGCAACACTGCGCCGCTGCAGTTTATCAGTGTCACTCATCAGTGAACAGCGCCTGTGAAATCGAATATCAAATTGTGTATGGAAAGCATCGTCAATGCACTGAGTTACCGAATTGAACCGAATCGATGGCATGATAATCGTAACCGAACCGTGAGACCAGTGTAGGTTCACACCTCTAATTTCTATATTTTTATATTTATGTATCTGATCATGAACCATTGTACATAAAAATGCATTTAATTATGCATTCAAATGATTAATATTCAATTAAAATATTTCACATTGCATGTATTTTATATTCCAGGCATGTTGTAAATTGCATACATGATCATATTGTATCATAATATTAATACTGGAATAAAAGGCTCACATTATATATTGAATAAATATTGCTATTATAATAATATTGATATTAATGATGCATTCAGATTATTAATATTATTTTACTTACTATCAAATAATATTAAATGATTATAATTATTGTAAATAAGAAATATATTTTGTCATTAATATATATTTATATTAAAATTATATATTTAAATAATAAAAAATCATATATTTTGATCATGACAACATATATTGATTGTTCACAATTCATTGATTCTCCTCATATTTTAAATATTTTTACATTTAGTCATTTAGCAGGCTTAACCAAACCAATTTAACATATATAATATATTAATACATTAATAGGTCTAATTAATTATATATTTTGATCACTAGCATGGACTGAAATGATATATCTAATTATTTATCTTTCATTCATTTTCTTTTTGGCTTAGTCACTTTATTAATCTGAGGTGGCCACAGCGGAATGAACCGCCAACTCATCCAGCATATGTTTTACGTAGCTGATGCCCTTCCATCACTGGGATACCTTATTTGATCAATAATGTTGTAGATTTTAGGAATTGTTTGTCTTTGTTTATCGTCCTTTTTACAGAGAAGAAATGTGAAATCGATAAACTGGCGGAGGAATACATCGCTAACGTGCGCAATTTGGCCCCGGATCAGAGAGTGGAGCATCTGCAGAAGATTCAGAACGGCTTCAGCAAATGCAAAGAGTACAGTGACGATAAAGTGCAGCTCGCCATGCAGACATACGAGATGGTCAGTGCTGGATCTAGAAAAAACTTCTGAAACACTTAAGAGCAATTCCATACAAATCTCAACCTTGCCATTAAAAAAAGCTTGTATTTTACAGTACTTTAAAAATACTCAAAAATGTCTGTCAGTGTTTTCAAACTTATATTTGATTTACCAAAGTCACACAAGTGGCAATTTCACTACTATAACAAAGAGGTCACGTTCATAATCAAGCTTTTCCCTCATAACTGCAAAATAAAATAAAAGTCAGTCATGCTTGTTCTATAGCGAGCCAACACTTATGCTTTTGATAATTAATGTTTCTTTTGGGTTGTGCAGTTTAATTGACAGAATTTCTACAAAGTATTTTGTATACTGTAAACTTTCATACCTTTTTGGTCACATCCATAAGGCATGTTCATTTTCCTCATTTAAAATATAAAAGATGTTTACAGATTGATATGTTTCTGATCCCATAACTCTGTGGTTAGATGCTTTGGAAAATATAAACAGATTTCCATAATAACTTTAACATAGACTTGCCCTGTGAGTTTATGTTTTGCCACGTTCATAACGCTGAAATTGCTCATATGTAGTCATATAAAGAAATATAAATAAATGGATGTGTGTTTTTAAAATGTGAAATATTTAAATTAATATACATTTATTAAAGTACGAACAGTAGTTTTTATATATAATATTTATAATATAGGCGACGCTGTGGCACTAGGTAGTGCTGTCGCCTCACAGCAAGAAGGTCGCTGGTTCGAGCCTCGGCTGGGTCAGTTGGCATTTCTGTGTGGAGTTTGCATGTTCTCCCTGTGTTCGCGTGGGTTTCCTCTGGGTGATCCGGTTTCCCCCACAGTCCAAAGACATGCGGTACAGGTGAATTGGTTAGACTGAATTGTCCGTAGTGTATGAGTGTGTGGGTGTTTTCCAGAGATGGGTTGCGGCTGGAAAGGCATCCGCTGCGTAAAAACGTGCTGGATAAGTTGGCGGTTCATTCCGCTGTGGCGACCCTGGATTAATAAAGAGACTAAGCCCAAAAAAAAAGAATGAATTTATATTATAAAGATATTTAAATGCAAGGAGTCTAATTTGCCTTTAAAGTTGAAATGTAAAACACTGTGAATACAAGTTTCTGAACGATTTGTCAGAAATGTATTCATTTATTCGTTTTCTTTTGGGCTTAGTCCCTTTATTAATCTGGGGTCGCCACAGCGGAATGAACCGCCAACTTATCCAGCAAGTTTTTACGCAGCGGATGCCCTTCCAGCCGCAACCCATCTCTGGGAAACATCCACACACTCATTCATTCACACTCATACACTACGGACAATTCAGCCTGTCCAATTCACCTGTACCGCATGTCTTTGATCTGTGGGGGAAACGGGAGGAAACCCACGCGAACGCAGGGAGAACATGCAAACTTCCACACAGAAATGCCAACTGACCCAGCCAAGGCTCAAACCAGCGACCTTCTTGCTGTGAGGCGACAGCACTACCTACTGCGCCACTGCGTCGCCTTGTCAGAAATTATGCTAATTAAATTTCATTCATAAATAAAAGGTTTTCTAAAATCGTGGAGCAGAATTGATCCGGTTTTCTTTTTGTGTTCATTACAAAATCTCCATTTCTACAGATTTTATTAAAGATCTGCTTATATTTTTATTTAAAATAACTAGGTGGACAAGCACATCAGAAGACTGGATGCTGATCTGGCTCGCTTTGAGAACGAGCTGAAGGAGAAGCTGGATGTTAGCGGCTACGAGAGTCCAGACAGCAGAACGCACAAGAGTAAGACATTAGACTTTACATTATATATTGCACAATACATAACATTAACATATACGGCTGTCTGGAATACTTGCTTCTGATTGGTCAGTTGACATTCCAAGGTATGGTTTTCCCAGATAACAACCACTAAATAACACAGACGGGAACTTCCAATACAGAATACGTTCACGTTTATATACTTACATCTAAATATGTTTTTTAGCGCCATCTAGTGAATGAATAAAACATAGGTGTGTGTATACGCCATTTAACCGGTTTAGTTTCTGTCACCTTTGCGTTTTTAACAGTTTGGTGCCATCTTGTGTCTGAATAATGCCCAGGTTAGTGTATACTCCATCAGTTGTTTTCATCTCAGTCAGATTTGCGTTTTTAACAGTTTGTCGCCATCTAGTTTGTGAATAATGCCCAGGTTAGTGTATACTCCATCAGCTGTTTTCATTTCAGTCAGATTTGCGTTTTTTACAGTTTGGTGCCATCTAGTTTGTGAATAATGCGTAGGTTAGTGTATACTCCATCAGCTGTTTTCGTGTCTGTCAGCTTTGTATTTTTGACTATTTGGCGCCATCTAGTTTGTGAATAATGTGTAGGTTAGTGTATACTCCATCAGCTGTTTTCGTGTCTGTCAGCTTTGTATTTTTGACTATTTGGCGCCATCTAGTTTGTGAATAATGCGTAGGTTAGTATATACTCCATCAGCTGTTTTCGTGTCTGTCAGCTTTGTATTTTTGACTATTTGGCGCCATCTAGTTTGTGAATAATGCGTAGGTTAGTGTATACTCCATCAGCTGTTTTCGTTTCTGTCAGCTTTGCGTTTTTAACAGTTTGGTGCCATCTTGTGTCTGAATAATGCACAGGTTAGTGTATAATCCATCAGCTGTTTTCGTTTCTGTCACCTTTGCGTTTTTGACTGTTTGCTGCCAACTTGTGTCTGAATAATGCACAGGTTAGTGTATACTCCATCAGCTGTTTTAGTTTCAGTCAAATTTGTGTTTTTAAAAGTTTGGCGCCATCTTGTGTCTGAATAATGCGTAGGTTAGTGTATACTCCATCAGCTGTTTTCATTTCTGTCAGATATGCGTTTTTGATTGTTTGCCGCCAACTTGTGTCTGAATAATGCGTAGGTTAGCATATACTCCATCAGCTGTTTTCGTTTTTGACTGTTTGCCGCCATCTTGTGTCTGAATAATGCATAGGTTAGTGTATACTCCATCAGCTGTTTTCGTTAATGTCAGCTTTGTATTTTTGACTATTTGGCGCCATCTTGTGTCTGAATATTGCGCAGGTTAGTGTATACTCCATCTGTTTTCGTTACTGTCAGCTTTGTGTTTTTAACAGTTTGGCACCCTCTAGTGTTTGAATAATGCACAGGTTAGTGTATACTCCATCAGCTGTTTTCGTTTCTGTCAGCTTTGCGTTTTTAACAGTTTGGTGCCATCTAGTGTTTGAATAATGCACAGGTTAGTGTATACTCCATGCCTGTTTGGCACCATCTTAATATTGAGTATGACTTTTTACCCATATTTGAGCAGCCGTACATTATACTTTAATGATGCATGAAGAAAGTAAACCCAAACACTGTTCTTCACAGAGGTCACTGGCAGAGGAAACCTGAAGGAGAAACGGCGTCCCAAAGGAAGAGGACGGAAATCTTCAGACGACGAATCGCCGCGGAAAAAGAAAATGAAAAACAGGTTGGCGTCAAAAAGCACATAGAAAATGATGACAACAAATATTTTGAAGTGATGTTTAATCTTTGTTTTCTTTGTTTTCTAAAGTCCTGAGTTCCCAGAATCCATCTTACCGGTTCATCCGTCAGACGTTTTAGACATGCCTGTCGACCCCAATGAACCTACGTACTGCCTGTGTCACCAAGTGTCATACGGAGAAATGATTGGATGCGACAACCCGGATGTAAGAGCGCAATCAGATGCTTATAGAGGGATAGTTCACTCAAAAATGCACATTTACTTCAAAATCGTAGAGTTTCTTTCTTCTGTTCAAAACGAAACTATATTCTAAATAGGTGTGATGATTCCTGCAATTCCATTAACATGAATCAAAAAGTACTGATTTCAATGCAAGTGCTTTTTGACTTTCACTTTCAAATGTACTTTCACTTTCAAATTTGCGATGGCTTTGCAGGGAGTTTTATTGAACATATTTAAAAATGTGTAATATGTGCACAAATATTCAACATTTATCTTAAAGTATTTCTACATATTCCATATATCAGAATACTCGTCACATATGTTAAAATATATTAACTGTACTTTCATATACAGTATATGTTCATATCAATCACAGTTTATTAGATAATTAATCATCTACATACAAGAGACAAACTCCATGAAATTATCCTTAACGTTGGTAACAATGTTTTGTTAGATAGTGTTGGTTGTAACAATACTAATTGTAAAATCTTTATATAATCTGCATCTCTGATATACTTTTTCCCTCACCATGAAAACAGCCATAGAAGCTGCCAAGGTGTTAAACACAAACAAACAAATAGGTCATTAATCTTTAGCCAGTGTTCGTAATCATGACATTCCTTTTCTAAAAAAAAGAGCAAAAACAGAAGTCAATGGCTACTGGTTTCCAACATTCTTCAAAATATCTTCTTTTGCATTCAACAGAAGAAAGAAACTCATGTTTAGACTGAATTAACATTGTGGGGTGAACTGTTTGTTGTTCTCGGTTTTTCCTTGATGCTTTTATTTAACAAACGTTCTTTTCTTAACAGTGTCCCATTGAGTGGTTTCACTTCGCCTGCGTCGATCTGACAACAAAACCCAAAGGGAAATGGTACGTTTGTCTTTTTAAATGGTTTCTGTTGGCTCTTGATAAGTCTAGAATTTTAAAGTCATTACTTACCTACTAAGGCAAAGTTGACTACATGAACACTAAAACTCGGAAAACAGCCATTAAAGTTTGTTTGTACACCAGCCAGTCTGTCATGTTGTGGGTAGCTTAGTGGGTTTTGTTTCTCTGAAACATGATAAAATTCAACCAGGAGGCTTGAAACCCATTTTAGACCTTAAAGGGGCAGTTCACCCAAAAATGAAAAAATACCCAGTATTTATTCAACCTCAAATGGTTGTAAAGTTTTGAGTTTCTTCCACTGTTGAACACAAAGTATTTTGAAGGCAGATAGAAACCTGTAAGCATTGTTTTCCATAGTAGGAAAAACAAATGGAAATGAAAGTAAATGATGACATAGTTTTCATTTTTGGGGTGAACTATCCCTTTAATTTGGTTTTGAACAGATGTGTAGTGTGTACACTTTACCTTTGGATGGCAGTGTTGAGTTCAAGGCACAATATGTATGATTTTTATAATTAAAATATCCAAAAAACAGTGTTATATATTAAGCTTATGTACTTGCATCATCCCAAATTGTGTCAAAGAATGTTCAAATCCAAAGAAATGAGCAGTTTTAACTAGTGTTTGGAGCATGTGCTTGTGTGTTCATGTTAATTACTTCACACACTTGATTTAATAGTTTGATTTTCTAGAAAACGGAAAGAGCAGCGAGGCTTTAAAATGTTGTGTTTTAATAAAGTGCACAGAGCAGCATTATAACAGAAGCCTAAAATGTGTTTAGACTGATAAGACAGAGCCGCTGCTTCTTCATGTGATCACGAGTTGGAACTGCTGGACTGTGGCATAACAAAAGCTGCGCTGTTTTACTGCCCAAAATGATTTCTGCAGGTGTCCAGTAGGACGATGAAGACCACAACTCCCATGATTCCACATTATGCCTTTGTTTGTTGAGAACGCACGCCATCTAGTGGAGAAAATACATATTGTGCCTTTAAAAAGTCTTTAAAGGGTCACGAAACACCAGAACACATGTTTTGAGCTGCCGACAGTCATATATGTGCTCCACGCTGCTATAAACACTATTAGGACACAAATATCTCAGTAAAAAGTGAAAATTGGTTGTTTTTGCGTTATTTCGAGCAAATTCGTTCTTCCGGTTTGAAATGAATTTTTGAAGCTGCGTCACAGCGATTAGATACTTGTGTGTATTCCAGCATAGAGACTGGCTGTCTGTACCTGCGAGTACACCGTGACATCTCTGAGTGTGCAGCATTAATTCATGAGAAAGACTTCAAACCAATCAGCGCGCTCTATTGTGTATGATGTGCAGCTTCGTTAATATGCATGATAGCTTCGAAGACTGTTTGTACCTGTTACAGAGTTCAGACGGCAGAGAGATGCCATGTTGTGCAAGTGGAAGAACAAGAATTTGGAGACACAGGTCATCTGTGTTTTGTTTATAAATGTGCTGCAACAAAGGTTTTGTTTTCATTTCCCGCTATGAGAGTGCAGCTGGACTCACGTGTGGATTACAGTGCACGTGACAGAAATACGTGTCTAAGGAACATGTTTTACCCGAGAGCTTTTCTCATCTGGAAATGGTGAAATCCCGATTTGCTGCTCGTCTCCTTTTAAAAATGACACCGCTCCAGTTGGTGTTGATTGTCCTGTCTCTACAGATTTGGTAGGTAGCGATCAGTGTCTTTGTTTGTTTATTCAGAGGCAAAGTTAGTTGGTATCGTCAGCAGTACTCTTTCATTTTTTGAAGACAGACCTTAGTCAAAATGATTTAGTTACTCAGTTTACAGTACATTAACATCACTACAATATTGTGGACTGAAAGATCTGCTGTAAATGCTGCTCTCCGAGTGTAAACACGTAAACACCGCAATCAAACTATTACCATCGTGTAGGGTTTTCGCAGCATTTTGTGTCAGGATAGTCTATACACAGCTTTCTGACGCTACCTGCCCAGTGCATCCAAGTTACTAAGAAAAGGATTTTTTCGTATACCACAAACATTCCATTACTGCAGTTAAAGTCGACAAATTAGTCATTTGGGAAATTATTCGATTACTGATATCCATGTAACTGTCTTTCTCCTCTTCGTCTGTGTTTGTTTTGCCTCTGAAAATCAGCGCGTGACCAAACGGAAACTCCCATTTTTATGCACCTTCGCTCTTTCCCTCCCCTGACACTCCCACCTAAACAGAGCTGGACACTCCCACTTTCCTGACTTTTTGTTTTCAAACTGGAGGTGTGAAAACATCCGCCTGGTGGGGGGGGGGGGTTGTTCCATGGCCCTTTAAATTCCCTCTGACACCTGTGATAAATGCAGAATCTTCAACATCGACGTTTTAAACCTAAGCGTTTCTTCTTTTATTTTCTAGGTTTTGTCCGCGATGCACTCAGGACCGAAAGAAGAAATGAGATGCACCTTTGTAACATTGAGAGATTACATTTCTATATCTATATATGTATATGTATTTTGTCTAAGTGGTAAAATAGGATTATATATATATAAATATATATATTCCCTTATATGACCATGATGAAATACGTGAGGGTCGCAAGAAAAACAAAGTTTTTATTTTTCAAAGTACTTGAAATGTTTCCATTTGTTTCATGATGTGTCGTCAAATGTCTTTTTCAGGCAATTTAGAATATATTATATATGACATATATACATATATATTTTTCTTTTTACTTACTGATTAGTATGTATTTTCGTTTTTACAAAGCTTCAAGCATCCACTTGTGTGCTTCTTGTGCTCATGAAATGTTTTAGCGTGGATCTCTTGAGATGACGATTTTGCTGCACTTAAAGTAATGCGACTACTTTTCCTTTTGTTAGATTTGCTTTCGAACTCTTCCTGTTGTTCGAGCAAAGCGAAACTTTTAAAGCGCGAGATATTTTATTGTTCCTAATTATGTAAATGCAGAAAATTACCTAAAATGGTGGGGTATAAATGGCATCGTTTGAGGCTTTTTTCCATTTGAGTTTGACAATCGAATCCTGCGTCATTCCTTGTTTTTGTTCACAGGAAACGTTTTTTGTGTGGAAGGCCATCAGTTCCAGAAGTCTGTAAAGAAACACAATGTGTTGATGTTGTTATTGTGACTACCAATTAACAATCCATTTAACTAGTCAACATTTTGAGTCACTCAAAACATTTAATTCAAGAGTTCCTCAAAACTAAACATTTTAAATACTTATTCTTTCCAGATAAAAAAAATACTATGGTCAACTATGGTATTTACTAGAGTGTTTCCAACCCTTAATTCAATTAATCTGATTATTCCACAGTCGCTACAGTATAGTACATAAACAACAGTACAGTAACATAAACAAAAATGACCCAATTCTGCAGTTTCCTATGTTGTGGTGATTCTACAGTTGCTATGGTAACACAAAAACTAAAGTAATACAAACAAATGACCCAATACTTTAGTTTCCAGTGTTGTGGTGATTCTACAGTTGCTGTGGTAACACAACAACTAAAGTAATACAAACATATGACCCAATACTGTAGTTTCCTATGTTGTGGCTATTCTGCAGTTGCTATGGAAACACAGCAACTGCAATAATATAAACAAAAATGACCCAATACTGTAGTTTCCTATGTTGTGGTGATTCTACAGTTGCTATGGTAACGCAAAATCTACATTAATATACACAAATGACCCAGTACTGCAGTTTCCTTTGTTGTGGTGATTTCTACAGTTGTTATGGTAACACAACACTTAAAGTAATACAAACAAATGACCCAATACTGTAGTTTCCAGTGTTGTGGTGATTCTACAATTGCTGTGGTAACACAACAACTAAAGTAATGCAAACAAATGACCCAATACTGTAGTTTCCTATGTAGTGGTGATTCTACAGTTGCTATGGAAACACAGCAACTGCAGTAATATAAACAAAAATGACCCAATTCTGTAGTTACCTATGTTGTGGTGATTCTACAGTTGCTATGGTAACACAACAACTAAAGTAATGCAAACAAATGACCCAATACTGTAGTTTCCAGTGTTGTGGTGATTCTACAGTTGCTGTTGTAACACAACAACTAAAGTAATGCAAACAAATGACCCAATACTGTAGTTTCCTATGTTGTGGCTATTCTACAGTTGCTATGGTAACAAAACATCTACAGTAATATACGCAAATGACCCAATCCTGTAGTTTCCCATGTTGTGGCTATTCTACAGTTGCTATGGTAACAAAACATCTACAGTAATATACACAAATGACCCAATACTGTAGTTTCCTATGTTGTGGCGATTCTACAGTTGCTATGGAAACACAACAACTAAAGTAATATAAACAAAAATGACTCAATTCTGTAGTTTCCTATGTTGTGGTGATTCTACAGTTGCTGTGGTAACAC